>NW_026057906.1:0-179603 GCF_023721935.1 Panthera uncia
AGCATTATAATCAATTAAAACTGTAATAAAAATTATAAATTGACCTTTAAAAAAAGCCTGGTTTCTCCTGGCTCTGCCATTTAATAGGTGTGTGATCTTAGGTCACTTGGCTTAGAAATAATTTTTTTAAAGTTTTTTTAATGTTTATTTGTTGAGAGAGAGACAGAGTGTGAGTGGAGGAGGGGCAGAGAGAGGGAGACACAGAATCCAAAGCAGGCTCCAGGCTCCAAGCTGTCAGCACAGAGCCCAACGCGGGGCTTGAACTCACAAACTGCAAGATCATGACATGAGCCGAAGTCGGACACTTAACCGACTGATCCACGCAGGTGCCCCAGAAATAATTTTTTTTAACGTATAAAGTAAGGAGATGATGCTTATAAAAAAAGGACAAAGAAACCAAGGGTATCCCAAAACTTGTGTTTTAATATCTTCTTTCAAGTACTATGGTATGAAAGGGGAAATGCTGAAATTATTTTCACTCTCCTCTCCTCCCTCCCTTTCCTTTCTCAAGTAAAATGTGCATCAAAGGAAAATGTGACTAGCTACCTTTCAGTTTTTAATACAATGAGAATTCCACTACCCTCATCTTATAGTTGATGATTGCCATGTGCAGCTCAGGAGACGCTGGAAGACTTAAGGTGTAAAAACTAGAAAATTGTCACCTTATGATCATTTCTATTGTTGTATCACAATAGAGAATAAGGGTTAAACTCAATTAACCATTTTCCCCATGTTCCAAAGAATGTTTTTTTATTCTGCCGTGGCCAGCAGACCTTGATTTCTGTTGCTAGGAAACCTGGAAGGCTCTTTTAGTCCTCATGGAAACCACGCTTAATGCAATCACTTTGGTTGCTTATTTACTGGCTGTTTGGCTTGATGCCAACTCAAGGAAGGTTCACTTCAAACCTTTGCAACGTAAACTAGGAGTGGCACACTGTGCTAGCATAGGGGCCTAGGGCAGGCTGCCCCCAAATATGCCAAAATAGCATACGGATTATTTTGAGTTACTTAAATAGCTAGCGCAAGAATATTCTGATTCTCCTTTGTCTCAGATGGAGGAAATAAATCCTCCATGTGGAAGGTACTTTCTCTGCACCAGGAGGTAGAGAGATATCTTTATCATCCAGGATAGGGAATTTAGGGTGGAAAAACCTATATAAGTAAACCTTGTTACTTTTACTAATCTATTACCCTAGCCCAAATTTTGTTTAGAATTCCTTACTAATCGAAGCTCCCAAACATAAGTTTTCTTTGTCAATTCCTCACAGATTTATGCTTCTTTGTCTAAAAAGTATAAAACCTGCCCACCTTGGTCACTCTTAGGTCCCATAGTATGTCCAAATTAAATTTGATTTTCTCCTGTTAATCTGTCTCTTGTCACTTTTTCTCTTAGACCAGCCAGAAGAATCTTTTTTTTTTTTTAATTTTTTTTCAACGTTTTTTATTTATTTTTGGGACAGAGAGAGACAGAGCATGAACGGGGGAGGGGCAGAGAGAGAGGGAGACACAGAATCGGAAGCAGGCTCCAGGCTCCGAGCCATCAGCCCAGAGCCCGACGGGGGGCTCGAACTCACGGACCGCGAGATCGTGACCTGAGCTGAAGTCCGACGCTTAACCGACTGCGCCATCCAGACGCCCCAGACCAGCCAGAAGAATCTTAAAGGCTAGAGGAAAATTTTTCCTTTTCAACACTAGTCCTAGGAGCTTTGTGAAGTGCCTCAGGGCTTCTTGAAGGTGGGAGAGGGCAGAAGGACAAGGGGGGAAATACCCACTCCCTCCCCAGGAAAGACAATTCCATTTTGATCTGCTTTAATGTTAAGCTCTATTTGAAGATAGTATTTCATTGGGACGTAGGAAGGAATTAAAAAAAAAAAAAATCTTTGAGGAGCCCTGACCTAATCTACCACAAAACATACACCAAAAACTCAGAGAATTAACTTGCCCAAAGTTATGCAGCTCATAAACACCAAAGCTGTGGATTAAGCTCGTTCCTCTGATTTTAAATCTTTCCATTACACCACACTTCCTGTTCCTAGGATTGAGCAACCAACATAACTACACATACAATAGCAATATTTAAAGATAATATCAGAGTTTCATGAAAAATACTCTATGCTAATGGATTTGAGAAGTTTGACAAATGGATGATTTTCTGAACAGTGCTACTCTGTGTAGTCAGCTGACTTGTCTGAAAACGATTTGTTACCAGTCTGACATGAAGTAAGTACAGAAATTGAGAGTAAGTACTTAGAACCAGGGAAGGCATTTTTTATACTGCTGCAACATCCAAGCACATAATTTCATATTTTACAAAATATTGGTCTGCAGTGAATTAAGAAAGTCTGCCTTAGAAAACTGCAACTTATAAAAACTGACTTAAGAAGAAATAGAAAATTTTAACAGAAAAATAAAATTTTAAACAAATTTAAAATTTACAGCCATTTTCAAAAAATGGATTAATGGATCAACACCTATCCCTCTAACAATCCTCCAGTCCAAAATGGTTTATATGCAAATTCTCCCAAGCTTCCACTGAATGGATCATTTCTATTTTATATATACTCTCTCAGATATTCAGACAACAGGAAAAGTAATCCAACTCATTTAATGAGGCCAGTATAACCTCATATCTAAACTAGACAAAGACAGTACAGGAAAAACAAACAAACAAAAATCCTAAAATCCGATCTTTCTCATGACCTTAAGTACAAAGATTCTAGAAAAATATAAAATCAAACCATGCATATATTATGGTTAAGTATCAAATTTGGATATTCTATTAATATGTCACAATATTGACAGTTTAGAGGGAGGAGTAACAAATCATTAATAGCTGAAGAAAACCAAGTAAGGAAAAGCAAATAAGCCAAAATTCATGAAAAGAGAAAAATTACTAGCCCGCTAAAAAAAAAGGAACATTTTTAAAAGGTATCTTTTAAATCTGTCATAAATGTTAATAAAAATAAAACAAAAGCATACTCTTTAAAATCAGGAATGAGAAAGTTTTCCAGCTATCATTGTTTCTTTTCTGATGGTGCAGATTGGAAGTGGAGGAGGGGACAGTTATACTTATTAGAAAGGCAGGACTAAACTTTCATCATTGGCATTACTCTCCACATAGAAAAGCCTAGAACTTATGCAAATTAATAGAACAAATAAGGACTTTTGGATTTTATTAAGATATTGCATATAATATAAAATATTCTTTGATTAGTACAAAAAAGAAACAAATAATAAAAAAATACAATTTTAGAAGTTGTAACATATTAGTAACTAAATTGGTAAGTTGTCTAGAAATAAATCGAAAAAAATGGATGATATTTCCAAAAAAAATGTATCAAAGTTCACTGGAGGACATCAAAGAAGACCTCACTATTAGAGAGCTACATTGTCTTCATGAGTGGAAACACTCCATATTATACAGGTGTCATTTCTCCCCAAATTAATTCATAAATTCAATATAATTGCAGTTCTCTTCTCACCATGATTTTTTGAGGATCTGGACAAGCTGATTCTGAAATCTTATGGAAAAGTAAAAGGCCAACAAAAGCCAATAAAATCTGGAAGAAAGAAAAGGAAGAGGAGGAAGGAGTGGAGGAAAAAGAGATAAATAATTCATTTATAATAAGACTTTTGATAAAACTATTGCAATTATAAAACTATAGAAAATTGATCGATGAAAACATCTAGAAACAGACCCACAAATACAAGGAAATTTGTAATATGATAAGTGATATTATACAGTAGGGGGGAAAGGGTATACTTTTCAATGAATCATGTGGGATAACTGATTATCCATATGGAAAGATAAAATTAAGCCCTTACTTCATTTTTATTTATAAATTCACATTCCCAGATGGTGTGAAGTCTGAAATTTAAACACACACACACACACACACACACACACACACACACAATTTAGAATGAAGCATGGAGGCATCTTTAGAATATAGAACTAAAGAAGCATTTTCTTTAAAAAATATTGTAAAATACTAGTAAAGTACAGAAAAAATGTTAATAAAATTTGACTACATTAGAAAGTATATTTTAATTACATTAAAAATTAAAATTTACTATAAACCAAGTAAAAAAGGAAGTCACAGACTGGGAAAATCCATGGGACCCACATATAAATCCAAAACTCCACAAAGAATCTTTACAATAACAGAGTAGAAATATAGGCAAAGCACTTGAACAGGCAATTGAAAAAGCAAGAAGCACAGGGGAGCCTGGGTGGCTCAGTTGGTTAAATGTCTGACTTCAGCTCAGGTCATGATCTGGCACTTCAAGAGTTCAAGCCTACATTGGGCACTCTGCCCTCAGCACAGAGCCCACTTCAGATCCTCTGTCTCCCTCACTCTCTTCCCCTCCCCTCTTTATGCTCTGTCTCTCTCAAAACAAATACATAAACTTAAAAAAAAAAGCAAGAAGCACAAATAGATAATGGCATATGAAAATATGCTCAACTTCATTTGGTATCTGGGAATTGAAAAATAAAACAGTGAAGTACCATTTGAAACCATCAGATGAGCAAAACATAATCTGTTGACACCAAGTTTTGGTGTAACGTTAAAGATTACGTGGGATTAGTGCAACCTTCCTGGAGAGCAATTTGCCAATATTTGGCAAAGTTTACATTGAAATATGGTTCAGCAATAGTATCTGTAATAGTATCTGTAAACACTAGACAGGAGTGCTGAGATGAATGTATAAGCATATTGATTATGTTCTTTGTTTTACAAAATAGTGGGGGGAAATGCCTGCCCTTGAATAGATTAGATTTTTAAAGGACTCTTCTTTGAGAGAGAGAGCTAGAGTGCAAGTGGGGGAGGGGCAGAGGGAGAGGGAGAGAGAGAATCTTTTTTTTAAGTTTTTTTTAAACATTTACTCATTTTTGAAAAACTGATAGAACATGAGTGGGGGAGGGACAGAGAGAGAGGGAGACATAGAGTCGAAAGCGGGCTCCAGGCTCTGAGTTGTCAGCACAGAGCCCGACACAGGGCTCAAACACACAAACCATGAGATTATGACCTGAGTCACAGTCGGAAGCCCAACCGACTGAGCCACCAGGTGCCCCAGGAGGGAGAGAATCTTAAGGAGGCTCCATCTGACATGGGGCTCCATCTCCCGATCATGACCTGAGCCAAAATCAAGAGTCAGACACATAATCAACTGAGCCACCCAGGCACCCAAAATAATTTGTTTTATTTAAAGGACTATTAAATAATCTTAAAGCTAAGAGCTTTCCCCCTGAGATCAGGAACATGACAAGCATGTCCACTCTCACCACTGTTGTTTAACATAGTATTGGAAGTCCTAGCCTCAGCAATCAGACAACAAAATGAAATAAAAGGCATCCAAATTGGCAAAGAAGTTAAACTCTCACTTTTCGCAGACAACATGATACTCTACATGGAAAACCCAACAGACTCCACCAAAAGTCTGCTAGAACTGATATATGAATTCAGCAAAGTCGCAGGGTACAAAATCAATGTACAGAAATCAGTTGCATTTTTATACACCAATAATGAAGCAATAGAAAGAAATAAAGAAACTGATCCCATTTACAATTGCACCAAGAACCACCAAATACCCAGGAATAAACCTAACCAAAGATGTAAAAGATCTGTATGCCGAAAACTATAGAAAACTTATGAAAGAAATTGAAGAAGACACAAAGAAATGGAAAAACATTTCCTGCTCATGGATTGGAAGAATAAATATTGTTAAAATGTCAATACTACCCAAAGCAATCTACACATTCGATGCAATCCCAATCAAAATTGCACTGGCATTCTTCTCAAAGCTAGAACAAACATTCCTAAAATTTGTATGGAACCACAAAAGACCCTGAATAGCCAAAGTAATATTGAAGAAGAAAACCAAAGCTGGAGGCATCACAATCCCAGACTTTAGCTTCTACTACAAAGCTGTAATCATCATGACAGTATGGTAGTGGCACAAAAACAGACACATAGACCAATGGAATAGAATAGAGAACCCAGAATTGGACGCACAAATATATGGCCAACTAATCTTTGACAAAGCAGGAAAGAGTATCCAATGGAAAAAAGACAGTCTCTTTAACAAATGGTGCTGGGAGAACTGGACAGCAATATGCAGAAGAATGAAACTAGACCACTTTATTACATCATACACAAAAATAAACTCAAAATGGATGAAAGACCTGAATATGAGACAGGAAACGATCAAAACCCTAGAGGAGAAAGCAGGCAACAACCTCTTTGACCTCAGCCGCAGCAATTTCTTACTTGACACATCTCTAAAGGCAAGGGAATTAAAAGCAAAAATGAACTATTGGAACCTCATCAAGATAAAAAGTTTCTGCACTGCAAAGAAAACAATCAACAAAACTAAAAGGCAACTAACAGAATGTAAAAGATATTTGCAAATGACGTAACAGATCAAGGGCTAGTATCCAAAATCTATTAAGAACTCATCAAACTCAACACCCAAAAAACAAATAACCCAGTGAAGAAATGGGCAGAAGACATGAATAGACACTTTTCCAAAGAAGACATCCAGATGGCCAACAGACACATGAAATGATGCTCAACGTCACTCATCATTAGGGAAATACAAATGAAAACCACACTGAGATACCACCTCACGCCGGCCAGAGTGGCTAAAATGAACAAATCAGGAGACTATAGATGCTGGAGAGGATGTGGAGAAACGGGAACCCTCTTGCACTGTTGGTGGGAATGCAAACTGGTGCAGCCGCTCTGGAAAACAGTGTGGAGATTCCTCAAAAAATTAAAAATAGAACTACCCTATGACCCAGCAATAGCACTGCTAGGAATTTACCCAAGGAATACAGGAGTGCTGATGCATAGGGGCACATGTACCCCAATGTTTATAGCAGCGCTTTAACAATAGCTAAATTATGGAAAGAACCTAAATGTCCATCAACTGATGAATGGATAAAGAAATTGTGGTTTATATACACAATGGAATACTACTTGGCACCGAGAAAGAATGAACTCTTGCCATTTGCAGCAACATGGATGGAACTGGAGAGTATTATGCGAAGTGAAATAAGTCTGTCAGAGAAAGACAGATACCGTATGTTTTCACTCATATGTGGATCCTGAGAAACTTAACAGAAGACTGTGGTGGGGGGGGGGCAGTTACACACAGAGAGGGAGGGAGGCAAACCATAAGAGACTCTTAAATACAGAGAACAAACTGAGGGTTGATGGCAGTTGGGGGAGAGGGGAAAATGGATGATGGGCATTGAGGAGGGCACTTATTGGGATGAGCACTGGGTGTTGTATGGAAGCCAATTTGACAATAAATTGTATTAAAAAGATCTGTATTAAAAAGCTAGATTTAGCAATATTCACACTGACATACTTCAAAAACATTGGTTTGAGTACAAAAAGGTAAACTGAAAAAATACATGTAAAACATATCATTTATGTAGATTTAAAAAACTATGCAAGATCATATATATATTTATGAATAAGAACACATAGTAAAAGTCCTAACAGTCACATGGGAATGATCCGTGCCAACTTTAGAAGGTACCCTCTAAGGAAGGGGGTGATGAAGGCGGGCTTTACTATATCTTTAAAGTTTCATTTCTTTAAAAACAAGAACAATGAACAAACAAGGTGGGTTTGTAATAACAATAACACCTACATGTCTTGGTGATGAATACATGAGTGTCATATGTTGTACTTTGGGATTGTTTCACTGTTAAGATGAAAAATCACTCATTTGATTTTGTTTTTTTAAAAAGAAGAGACAAGGATTAAAGAATCAATCACACTCCAGAACATAGCACGCACCCCCTGAAGTCAGTTCTCAGCCTGAAGCACATTGCTGAAACTATCTTTTGGCAGGAGACGTGGCCAAGCCTGGCCATAGGTTGGCAATGGGTGGGAAGCCACTCTGCCTTCGACTTACAACAGTGACTGACACAGACCAGCCTGGGCCACTAGGAGTCATCCTTAGTCATCTCAGTACTCACTGGGGCTTTGTGGCTTAGAAAACCCAGGTGTTGGGGTGCCTGGGTGGCTCAGTCAGTTAAGCATCCAGCTCTTGGTTTCAGCTCAGGTCATGATCTCATGGTTTCATGAGTTCGAGCCCCACATCACATTCTGCACTGACAGTGTGGAGTCTGCTTGGGACTCTCTCTCTCTCTCTCTCTCTCTCTCTCTCTCTCTGCCTCTCCCCCACTTGCTCTGTCTCTGTCTCTCTCAAAATAAACAAACTAAAAAAAGAAAAAAGAAAACCCAGGTGTTTTGTTTGCTTGATTTTTGTTTTGTTTTTGCTTCTCTTCTCCTGCAGGTCAAGATAAAAGCAGGGAGGAAGATGCACAGCATGTCCTTCACCGAGCCTGGCACGGGCAGCACCTTCTGGAGGGTGCTGCTAAGCCCTCTGCATTTGCTCCTGGCAGCGGGGGCTCTGTCTATCTCCTCTCTTGGGAGCACTGGAAGGCCTGATCTAGTGCAAACGAAAGGACAGAGTGGTCATAAAAAGATTGGTGTCCAGCTATCAAGGCACACAGGGAATTATAAGAGAAAAGCATTCTGCTTCAGCTTCCCCCACTGACCCTTTGTGGGTGGGTGTTTGGTGAAACAGCAAATCTTCCGAATGTTTGCACGGATGGCTTTGTAACCTGGGGGAGAGTTGCTGCCTCTGAACATAATTGACATGGCTTTCCTGCCTCAATTCGGGGTATCCGTTTTCCACCACATAATCTTCCTATTGTCCACACTGATTCCTGTTTGGTTTGGCAGGGTGAGCTGCTGGCAGACGTCCTCGGTGCTGAATTCTCCATACTCCACTGTGCAGGGGTTACTGAAATAACAACCAGCTTTCCCTCAGTCGTGGAACACAAGCCAAGTGCGACACAAATCGTGAAATTTGTTTCTGGTTACCGGGAAAACTTAAAGAAATCCCAATGAAGCAAAAAGGTCGACAAAATTCTCTCCAACATTTGAACAAAAAAGGTATTTTTCGGGTCTTAGATTTATGGGAGTCAATGCTCCAGCTCCCAGCCAGACTTTCAAACCTCCTATTCTTTGCACTACATTATTTAAACGCACTGTAAATACCCTTAGTTGCTCTAATAGCAACTCCATATTGTGCAAGAAGGCCATGGTCTGAAGACCTGGTTGAATCTGAAAGGCACAAGTTCCATTTCTGGCACGTTACCTTGAATTAGGACTATGCTAAGAGTGCCAATGAAGTTCACATTTTGACAGCTAGACAAGCAGGTCATTTATCTGGAAAGACTTTGAATACCTTCCCAGGGTAAAATGCAGTCCCTTATACCCAGAAGGCTTAGAATAAAAGCTTCTTAACTGACTTGATCAGTATCCCGGACTTTAGGGTGTAGGAAAGTCCTTCTGGTAACTTGGAAATGGAGGAAAGGTGGAAAAACTGTGCCTGGAAAGAAAGCCGCCCCCCCCCACCCCTGGACAGGGGTTCCTGCCATGATATTTTCTAACTTGTGTATTGAGTGAAGGTTTATATGGTTTATTGAAAATATTATCTCCTGCGATGACACCCCAAGTCTGAGGGAAAAAAACACAGAAGAAATGAAGAGAAAATGGGATATCTGAAGTCTCCTGGATAAAACTTATAAACCCATGAGCATGCATCAAACAACCAGCTGAGTAAATACTATGCACCAGGTCCTGTGCTAGGTTCTCAGGGGATAAATATGAATGAGACACGTCTTCCCTTTAAGGAGTTTGGGAAAGGCAGGCTAGATTGGAAGAGACACATAGTGAGGATCTAATTGTGTATGTGCTCTCATAGCAGTGGGTTTAACCAGGACTGGGAAACTGCCCACTCCCTACAGACACCACATCTGCTCTGTTCTGCTTACTACTTACAGGCCTCTGTCAATCACTTCTGGACCACTGGGCTCTGGCACTCTTCTCTACCATGACAAGGAGGGACACTCCTTCCACTTCCTTCATGAAACCAACTTTTTTGAAGGAATGTTAACATGGAACTATCGGGCTGTTAATGGCACAGTTCTTTCTACTCTTAATAGACCTCCCCATGTAGGGTGCCCTGCCAGGGCTTCCCCTGCTCCAAACAAAAAGTCATCGCTTCCTTAAGACACTTGGCTTTCCTTTGGCAGAAAAATTGCAAAAATTAAAAAAAAAATAGCATGTGCAAATATACTATGTAAATAATATCTTCCTATGTGCATTCTTGTTCAGTGCACAACCTGAATGACCAGTCATGGTGATCCAACACAACAAGACTGGAAAGGAGTTGGGCAAGAGGAAATCCAAGCATAGCTTCCCCTAAAACATCTACTCTCTGCATCATCCAAGTCTTGCTGCAAGAGGCTGTACCATTCTTTAAGACTTTTTCACAGAGTGAGTTTAGGGATCCCGTTTTCTTTTCCTCCTGTCTAGCCCCTCTTCTGGAAATATACCATACACCCTGGCCATCAGACAAATCTGCACTGCCTTAATTAAACTGTCCCTTTCAAATTCTGTCTCAAAAAGCTCCTGGGCTAGGATGTCCCAAAACCGGGGGCTAGACTTTTGAGAGCACATGAAACATCCAGAAGAGTCCTAACTTCAGAGGTTCACATGGACCTACCCCCAAATAACCTGTTATTCAAGTAGAGCAGTTAATAAATAGCCTAAAACTTTTCTTCTGTTCCTTTTCTCCTCCAGATCAGAAAGAACTCTACTGAGCAACTTGAAAGTTCAAGTTGAGGGATTTAAGAATGAGTCTGAATGGGTCCCTTCTGCTTTTCTCAGAACTGTGTTGAAGAGAATGGACTCTGCTAGATACTGGCATGCACTGGGGCTGGAGGTTAGGTGCAAAGATGAATGGAAATGGTCCCTGCCCTCAAATAGCAAATAGGAATAAGGATGCTTCACATTTAAAGCTTCCAAATTATTTTCACATATATTGACACTCACAACAGCTTTGAGAGGTAGATGGTATTATGTACTTTTTATAGGTAAAGCAGATAAAGCTCAGAAAGGATCAGTCCAAGATTACACAAATAGCATGAGTTGAAGTGGGACCAGCAACTGAATCTTCTGCTCTAAATCATATCCTTCCCTACAGGTGCAGGCATCCTCCACAGTTCAGAGAGGACAAGAGCATCCTTACTGTCACAACAGCAGTGCAAACAGAGTCGTGGGCCCAGAGGAAGAGGGAGATGATGCCCTCAGGGTGAGGTGAGGTGGGTGGGGTAGGAGGTAGGGAAGCCTAAGGGAGCATGGGTGGGGCTTCAACTGGCAAGTCCTACTGGGAAGGCGAATGGGGTGAGGAGTGGCCAGAGCACAGCCATATAGGAGAAGGGAGACCTGGAGGCCCCTTAGGAAATAGTCAAGTGTGGCTGGTCTAAAGGGTATGCAGGGCACAGAGACCATGAAGCAAGAGTAAGGGAAGGGAAGTGATCCCTGTCCAGGCTGCTGAGTGTCGATGAGTCTGTTTTTGTTTTATTTTGTGTAATATTGAACTTAGATTCTTTTATACTGTCTGTGACTGACCCTAGCCAAATATTGCTCCATAAAAATTTCAAAATCGGGGGGGCGCCTGGGTGGCTCAGTCGGCTAAGCGTCCGACTTCAGCTCAGGTCATGATCTCGCGGTCCATGAGTTCGAGCCCCACATCGGGCTCTGTGCTGACCGCTCAGAGCCTGGAGCCTGTTTCGGATTCTGTGTCTCCCTCTCTCTCTAACCCTCCCCCATTCATGCTCTGTCTCTATCTCAAAAATAAATAAACGTTAAAAAAAAGATTTTAATAAAAAAAAATTTCAAAATCGGGGCTCAGGAAGATGCCTGGTCCCACTGAGACAAGCTGGCATTATGTGCATTGTTAGCCAGCCAGCCAGTCACACTTTTACATGTTGAGGATGAAGCAGTGACCAATAGAGTCAGTCTCTGAGCTCATGGACCTTATAAACTAGTGGGGAGGCCCACAACAAATGCATGTTAGCAAATAATACTATCAGATATAATCAAGTGGTATGAGAAAAGTAATATGATTGGGAGAGTAAAAGACACAAGGTGGTCTCTTGTCTGAACTGTGGCCCAAAAGACAAGAAGGAGTTAAGTCCCATGTAGATCTGGGAGGTATACATTTTAAAAAGCAGGACCAGCAAGCACCAAGCCAATGAACCTGGAACCACTCAGTATGTTGGAGGGTCAAAGAAAAGGCCCGTGTCGGTGGGGAGTGAGTGGGAAAAGTACAGCAGATGGGGTTCTCCTTTGGCAAGGGGAGATCAATAGGCCTTATGTCTGGTGGGCAATGCTGGTGACTTCATTCTATTTTTGGAAGCTGTCAGGGGCGTAAAATGGTCTGGTTTGCGCTGTTACAAGGCTCACCCAGGCTACTGTGTGGAAAATGAACTTTAAAGGGACAAGAGTGAAAAAAATAAAAGAACAAGAGTGGAAGGAGAGAGGCCAATTAGGCAAGAGAGGATGCTGTTGGGCTACAGCTGAATCAATTAGAGAGTAGGCTTTGACCGAGTTAGAGACGTTTTAGAGGTCGAGTCAACAGAACTCGGAAGTAGATTTGAGTGGGATGTTCCAGAGCAAGAGTAATCCACAAGAACCCCTATATTTTCATCGTAAACAGTTTGGTGGACAGTGGTACCATTTACAGAGGAGGAAAAGCCCTGGATTGGAGTTGATTTGGCCTCAGGCATGGGTTGGGAGGGTGGATAAGAATCAACAGTTCTGCTTTGACTTTCAAGGGGCAGAGATTCAAGAAGAGACACACGCAGAGTGGGCAGTTGGAAGCTGAGGTTCAGAGTAAAATTGGGTAGGAAACACTGATTTTTAAACTTCAATGATCAATCAATAGTATCTTTGAGGGCTTACTGTGTACTGGGAACCACTGAAAGAAAAATATTTTCCATTGTCAGCAAAGTGCTTCGCCCTGAGACCTCCGAACAGTACGGAGCTAAGGCTTTGCCTGTGGGCAGGACAGTGAGACGGAACACCCACCTGTTTCTGAGAAGAGATTTTCCAGGGTAACCATCTGGCATCTTCTGCAGAATGCCAGATCTTTGGCTTGAGTTTGTCTTTAAAACAACAACACAATTAAGCTTCTGTGAAGCATGGTGCTGTGTAAATCCACCGTGTTAGAGACACTATCTTGACATCTAGGTACTGGTTCAATAGCATCACACTGCACCCAAACAAAGATGCCTTTCATTGTGTTTGTGTTTAGCCTCAGATGAAAAGAGCTATGTGGGAAAACAAATTTCTCATGGGTTGTAAGTACTATTCAGACCAGTTAATACTTACTGTGTATCTACAGTACCTTCAAGTGTTAAATTTCTTTGAAACAACTCTTGATGCTGCCAGTCCTTAAATAATCAGCTCAATGTTAACAATGTAGTACTGTCATTATTTGTATTATTTATGTTGTGCTGTATTATTTAATATTTTCTCACTCTGCAGAGGCAGCTATCCCAAGCATATTAAAGACACATGTCTTGCTAGAATTAGAGAAAGAAAGAAAGAAAGAAAGAAAGAAAGAAAGAAGAGAGGAAAGGAAAGGAGGAGGGAAGAAAAGAGGGAGAGGGACAGAGAGAAAAGAGAAAAGAAAGAAAGAAGGAGGAAGGAGGAAAAGAGGGAGAGGGACAGAGAGAAAAGAGAAAGAAATAAAGAAGGAAAGAAAGAAAGAAAGAAGAAAGGAGGAAGGAGGAAAAGAGGGAGAGGGAGAGAAAGAAAGAAAGAAAGAAAGAAAGAAAGAAAGAAAGAAAGAAGAGAGGAAAGGAAAGGAGAAAGGGAAGAAAAGAGGGAGAGGGACAGAGAGAAAAGAGAAAAGAAAGAAAGAAGGAGGAAGGAGGAAAAGAGGGAGAGGGACAGAGAGAAAAGAGAAAAGAGAAAGAAAGAAAGAAAGAAAGAAAGAAAGAAAGAAGAAAGGAGGAAAAGAGGAAGAGGGACAGAGAGAAAGAAAGAAAGAAAGAAAGAAAGAAGAGAGGAAAGGAAAGGAGGAGGGAAGAAAAGAGGGAGAGGGACAGAGAGAAAAGAGAAAAGAAAGAAAGAAGGAGGAAGGAGGAAAAGAGGGAGAGGGACAGAGAGAAAAGAGAAAAGAGAAAGAAAGAAAGAAAGAAAGAAAGAAAGAAAGAAAGAAAGAAGAAAGGAGGGAGGAGGAAAAAAGAGAGAGGGACAGAGAGAAAAGAGAAAGAAAGAAAGAAAGAAAGAAAGAAAGAAGAAAAAAAAGGAAGAAGGAAGAAGGAGGAAAAGAGGGAGAGGGACAGACAGAAAAGAGAAAAGAGAAAGAAAGAAAGAAAGAAAGAAAGAAAGAAAGAAAGGGAACGAAGGAAGGAAAAAAGGAAGAAAGAAAATCTCTAAGGCAAAATCTATAGGGACAGGAGGTACGCAGATGATTTTAATAGTCAGCAAGAAAAGATATTAAACAATTACAACTTTCTGCTTTTTCTCCCACATATTTATCATTCTTGGGGTGCCAATCTCAGAAGTCTAGACTAGGAGAGTTTTGAGAATTGTTAATTTATCTATCAATCCATCCATTCATTAATTCACCACAAAAGGAATATTTTCAATGATGGTGGGGAATGTTTTCAGTGACACACTTGTCACGGAAAGAGATATGGTATCCATCCTTAAATTAGTTCATGCTTTAGTAATTTAATAAGCAATTTCCTGGATACTAATAAGTAATAAAATATGTAACTACAGGAATTCTTTAATTGAATTGTAATGATGCTACCCAGGGAAAGTACAAAGTACAGTGAGAGTACTTAACAAAACACCATGCCTGGGTGGGGACAAGAGGCAAGTCAGGAAAGGTTTTTTGAAGAAATGATGTTCCATTTGAGACCTGAATGATGAGTACAAGTGAACCAGGAAAAGGGGTAAGAGGAAACAGAACTGTGGATCCTAAAGAACTGTGGATCTACGTGTGGAAATAGGACACATCTGTTAAGTACTGCAATATGACCTGACCTTATCATTGCCATGAGCATAGTTTCAAATGGAACAACAGACACAAAGTCCTTTTGTTCTTTGTTTACTCTACTTCATTCCTGGGTTTTTATTTTATTTTTTGTTTTGCTTTTATTTTTTTCAATTGAGGCAACCCAGAATGAGCTCCTTGCTCCATAACCTCGTTGTGTGACCTTGGGTTGATGCAAGAGCACTACACAGTTGTAAGGATTCAATGAGATGATAGTGCCTAGCACAGTGACCAATGCATTTTAGGTGTTCAGTAGGTTTGATTCTCTTCTCTTTGCACATAAGCCATCAGTGCATACGCAATGCCTATTAACTACATAGAAGAGGGATGACATCAGAGAATACTTAGTAGATGAAGAGGCATTTTACTTAGCCTTGAATTGATGACAGGTTTTCAAAAAGTGTCAGTGATGCAGGAAATTGAAAGGAAAGGAGGTGTGGTGAGCCATTATGTTATGATGAAAGGTTCAGGAACAGGATGGTATGGACAGGGAAAATTCCAGTCAGGCCACAATACAAGATAAATGGAGGGTTGGGTGAGGAATGAACTGCATAAGTATGTTGGAGCCAGGTTATTTTCAACTCTGAATGATAAGCTAAAGGATGTTTATTTTATCTTATAAGCAATAGGGAGTCATTTAAGTCTTTGGATAAGGGGAAAGAATTGAATTAGACAACGTAATGGTGCAGAATGGATGGGGGAGAGAGTGTAGAAGCATGGAGAATATTTAGCAGACTTTATCTAGGCGTGACTTGGGGTGAGTGTAGCAAGAAGGAACAGGTGGAAAGAGATTAGAAACCAAGAGCTGACTGTGTCTGGTTATGTGAGACTGTGTGGGGGTTATGTGAGAGCTGAGAGAGAGAGGAAAGAATTATCTATAAATCTAAGGGTAGAGCCTAAGTGGAACAGTTAATGCTAGTGGGGATGTCAGCAAGAGCTGCTGCTTTTAGGGTTTCCCGTTTCCCAACTCCCCAGAAAGAGCTGAAGTACGACTCAGCTTTAGAAATCTTATCCTAAAGACTTAGGGAATGTCGGGAAGAAAAAGCTCACAGCCTGCTGAAATAAAGAGTTAGAATTTGGCTAATCCATTTAGGCTATCCAAAAAGATGAGTTTGGCAATCATCCACATAGGTTAATGGTGAAAACTATAGAAATCCTTGAGATCAGAGCCTTAGGTGCTAACACTGAGAGGATAGGAGACAAAAGAGGAGGCAGCCATAAAATGGACAAGAAGTAACCTGGGAATTAGGAGACCATCTAAAGACTGCACTGTTATGAAAACAATGAGTATTTTTTAAAAAGAGTTTGAGGTTGGGTGTTTGGGTGGCTCAGTCAGTTGAGCACCTGACTCTTGATTTTGGCTTAGGTCATGACCTCATGGTTCATGAGACTGAGTCCCAAGTCAAGCTCCACACTGATAGCAAGGAGTCTGCTTGAGATTCTGTCTCTCTCTCTCTCTCTCTGCTCCTTCCCCACTCGTGTTCTCCCTCCCTCTCTCTCTCATTCTTCCCCCCACCTCAAAATAAATAAAAAACTTAAAAAAAAGAGTTTGAGATGGCATGATGATGGTGCTGTTTTGAGAATGTCAAATGTTTCTTGGAAATAAAGAAAAGTGAGAAGTTAACAAAGAGCAATGAAATAAGGAAAACAAAACATAGAAGTATTGGTGCCTTCCATGAAAATAGGATCAGTGGGAGCTAGAATGTGAGGTTAGGCATTAAACAAATATATATGTATGTGCACATTGTGTGTGTGTGTGTGTGTGTGTGTGTGTGTGTGTGTGGTGCATGTCCACATGTACACACACACACACACACACACACACACACACACACACAACTTATCCCTGGAAAGATACACATACGTACAAATAGTTTTCTCTAAGAAGGGGAACTAGATATCAATGCGACAAGGATGGGAAGAAGGCTTACTATTTTTTTTTTATTTAATACCCTTGTGTTTTTTGGATTTTGTACAAAGTGTATATATCTTAATTCTAGTAAAAAGAAATAAAATTGTACTTTCAGAAATTGGTTGATGATGGGGAAAATGAAGAAGTAAGTGCTGACTCTGCTTTCAAAAAGCTTGACCATTCAATCAAGTATAGTGAGATGATATATTTGCTAATTTGTATTTGTAGACAAAGAAGAAGCATCTGATGGGGAAATGGCACATAAAAGGCAAAAGAGGCGATAGCAGAAGAAGCAATGTTCTGACAAAGCGGGTCACACTCTGTTTAAAATCACCAGTGAAATGATAAAACTCTAAAAGAAGCCTTTCTTCCTCACAGATGAGCAAGAAGGAAAAGACAGGTGAGCAAAGATAAAGAGATACTTTGCAGATGAGGGATGGTCAAGGGACATTTCTGACTCATGATGAAGTTAAGTCAATGGATTACAAACCTGTAGGCTATTGTCACCTCTGTAGAGGAGAAGACAACTCATCTGTGAGACTGAGAGGTTGTGCTGGGGCAGAAGAAAAGGCACAACTATTTGTTATGAGCTTGTATTAGTTTCCTATTGTTGCATAATAAGTCACTACAAATTTCACAGCTTAATATGGTGTCCATTCTTATCTCACTGTTCTGAAGGTCAAAAGTCTGGACAGGCTCAACTGGACTCTCAGCTTAGGTTTTCACAAGGCCAAATCAAGATGTCAGCCAGGATGGGTTCTTACCTTGAAGCTCTAGGAAATAACTGCTTCTAAGTTTACTTGGCTATTGGAAGCATTCAGTTCTTTGCAGCTGTAGGACTGAGTTTCCCATTTCTTTGTTGGCTGCCAGAGAGGCCTCTCTCTCTGTGATCTTTGTATGTGCTCCCCTCCATCTTCAAAGTCAGCAGTGGCTCATCAAATCTTCTTGCACTTGGAATCTCTCTGACTTCCTCCTCTGCTGCCAGCCAGAGAAAACTCTCTTTGAAAGGGCTCAGTTGATTAGGTAACTGATTCATAACCTTGATTACATCTGCAAAATCCCTTTATCATGTTGCATAACAAAATCACAGGAGTAATACCAAGGGATGGAGATCATGGGAGCCATCTTAGAATCTTACCTATCACCAGAAAACCTTTTTGAGTGCTTACAGAGAGCCAAGCACAAGCACTATGTTAGTTTCTAGGCATTACCTTGAAGAAGCCCTATAAGAGTACAGCTCTTACAGAATTTATTTTCTGGGGAAATAGATAAGACAATGAATATGTAAAAATAAAATAAGGTAATTCAGACAGGGATACGTTCTCTTAAGAAAATCAAGCATGGTGTTATAATAGAGAAAAACTGGGGGTGTGAGTGCTTCTATTTGAGATCAGGGAAGGCCTCTCTAAAATGGCAGCATTCGAGTTGACCTTTGAATGATGTAAGGAACTATTGTTCATGGGAAAAGCAAGGAGATGGTCTCCAGGGAGTTGGGACAACAACGTTTCTTTTTTTTTTTTTTAACGTTTATTTATTTTTGAGAGAGACAGAGACAGAATGTGAGTGGGTTAGGGGCAGAGAGAGAGGGAGACACAGAATCTGAAGCAGGTTCCAGGCTCTGTGCTGTCAGCACAGAGCCCAACGCAGGGCTTGAACTCATGAGCCAGGAGATCATGACCTGAGCTGAAGTCGGATGCTCAACCGACTGAGCCACCAGGCACCCCAGGACAACATTTCTAAGGCAGGAAGAAGGTTGGCATATGTAATGAGGAACATAAAAAGGGTTGATATAGCTGGATTGAACATGCCAGTTGTCAGGATATTCTAAAATGACCCTCCCCCAAAAGCATTAACCATCCATTGACAGATTTTATACCTGCTTGAATTCACTTCATTATTAAGCATATTTCTATAAAAGTAAGACAGATTATCCTTAAAAATCTATCAGTTAACCCTAACAACACATATTTATTGGGCACTTTGTATATGCCAGTCATTACTCCAGTTCTAGGAATAAATCAGTGAGCAAAACAAGCAAATGTCATTTTGACAATTACATTGTGCCACTTACATTCTAGTGGGAGTGACACAAGAAACAAAAGAAAATATTAGACTGTAAGAAGTGTTAAGGAGAAAAAAATAACCTTAAGAAAAAGCTCAGCAAGTCTTTTCTATCCTCTCTCCACTAATTCCACTATTCATACATCCATTCATATACACATCCATCCATCCTACATTGATGGATTGTAGGTCATACATCGAGGATACAAATTTAATCAATGATGAGACTTCTTCTTTCAGCTATGAAAGAGTTACTGCTATCAAATTTGTTCACTTGACATACTAGAAAACTAGAAAAAATATATATAAAGGTTTCCACCGTGGAACAGCAGTCAATCCTTAAGAAAAGAAAACATGAGGTAAGCCCCCTGTTTGTCCTAGCTTCCTACTGGGGGCATTTCCTGGACTGCAGTGCAGGAAGATGGAGCCCAACCAGACCACGTGATTTTGCTGAGCTGTGGAGACTAATAGGTGTGAGCAGGACTGCTAAGACATCGGAACATTCAGGGCAGGATCCTGGAAAGGGGAGATCTGAGGAGAGAACCACCCTAGGAATCTGTGTACACGTTTTTGATGAATCCTTGGCTGCAAGCCAGCCTATGCATTCAGAAGGAAAATGTTGTGAGTCCTGAAAGAGAATTATTGCTTTAGGGCTGAAAGCAGAATAGGAGATAGAAACTATATAATGCTAGAACACGGAGTTCTGACCCAGTTAGAATGGCAGATATTCCTGAGAATCGTGGGTATTTAGTTAAGACTCCAAAAGCACCACACCCTGTGAGCAAAGACCATACCCCAGATAAGAGCTATACCCTAGGACTAAAGACAAAACTGGCCCATACAAGCCCTGACAAAGAACCAAAACACATTTCACAGGACAGAGAAGATTCCAAGTAATTTAACTGTTTGCTAGACAAAATATGACTCCCTCTAATGAATGACACTGTAAACCAGATTTTCTACAATGTATTATCCACAATGTCAATGTTGAATGTACAATCCATTAATTGCTATTCATAATAAAAAAAAAAGAAAACGTGGCATAAAAACCAAGAAAAAAGACAACCAAGACAGACTCAGACTACTCAGCTGTTGGAATTAGGATTAAGCAAGAGAGTATAAATACACTCAAGAATTTAATGGAAAAGGTGGAACTTACAAGTTACATGAGGAATATCAGCAGATAAATAAAAGCTGTTAAAAAAGGAAATACTAGAACAGAAAAGTGTAACATTTGAAATGAAAAATCTGCTGGATGGGCTTCAAAATAGATTATAGAATCCAGAAGAAAGGGTCTATGAAGACAAATCCATAGAAATTACCCATTCTGAAAAAGAATATTAAAAAAAAAAATGAGCAGAACCTCAGGGGCCTGTGAGAAAACATCAAGCTTTCTAACATATCTGTAATAGAATTTCTCAAAGGTGGAAAGAGAAGGAAAATGGAGCAGGGAAAAAAAAGGAAGAATAGAAAAAAATGTTTCCAAATTTAGTGAAGAATATCAACCTACAGATTCAAAAACTCAATGACATGTAAAGAGAATAAAGAAAATGACATAAAGATACAGCACAGTAAACCACTGAAAATCACATATAGAGAGAAAATCTTAAAAGCAGCCATTACATACATATATATACATTTACCTAAAAGGAAACAATGATGGGAATTGATGGCTGGCTTCTTGTCAGAAACAATCTGGCCAGAAGATAATGAAATGACATCTAAGTGCAAAAATAAAAATAAATGTCAATCTAGAATTCTATACCTAGTAAAGATACTCTTTAAAATGAGGGTAGGGGCAAACATTAAAAAAAAAATTTTTTTTAAGTGGGGGGGCACCTGGGTGGCTCAGTCGGTTAAGTGTCTGACATCAGCTCAGGTCATGATCTCACAGTCTGTGAGTTTGAGCCCCACATCAGGCTCTGTTCTGAGAGCTCAGAGCCTGGAGCCTGCTTCGGATTCTGTGTCTCCCTCTCTCTCTTCCCCTCCCCTGCTCATGCTCTGTCTCTCTCTGTCTCAAAAATAAATAAAAACATTAAAAAAAATTTTTAAACGAAGGTAGAGGTGCCTGGGTGGCTCAGTCGGTTAAGCATCCAACTTTGGCTCAAGTCATGATCTCGTGGTTGGTGAGTTCAAGGCCCACGTCCAGCTCTGTGCTGACAGCCAGAGCCTGGAGCCTGCTTCTGATTCTGTGTCTCCCTCTCTCTCTGCCCCTTCTCTGCTCATGCTCTGTCTCTCTCTCCCTCTCAAAAATAAAGAAACACTAAAAAAATTAAAAAAATATAAATGAAGGTAAAATAAAGATATTCAGATAAATAAAAGCTGAGTGTATGTTGCCAAAAAATCTGCCTACAAGAAATACTAACAGAAGTTCTTCAGCATACAGAAAAATGATGCCAGGTTGAAACTTGGATCTAGAGGATGGAAAAAGGAGAATTGAAAATGACAAATACACAGGTAAATATAAAAGGCTCTCTTTTATTATCTCTTAATATCTTCTAAAAATGACTGTTGAAAACAAAAATGGTAACATTTCAAATTGGATTATCATATATATATAGATATTACTCATATAACTCAAGGGATAGAGTAGATAAATGTAAATATAGTGCTTTAAGTAAAGTGGTATAATATTGATTTGATTTTAATTAATTTCTGAGATAAGTCTCATTACTTTTTGAAAAATTAGGCTACATTATAATAATTTTAGAATATTTAAAAATATCTAGTTAAAATGATAGGTATAGATAAAAAGTCAATAGAGATTAAAAGGAAATAATAAAAAGTTATCTTCCAAAAAAACCCCAGCAAGAATTGAAGAGCGAAAACCAAACCAAAACAAAAATAAACAAAATGAAATGAAAAAAAGGTACAAATATAAAATAAATAATGAGATAGGTTTGAACCCTGCCATATCAAGAACCACATTAAATGTAAATTTGCTAACCATTCCAATTAAAAGCTATAATAAAACAGATAAAAAAGCAGGCTCAATTATATACTGTCAATAAGAATCACACATTAAAGACAGGGTAAGGTAAAGGGATGGAAAATGTATACTGTATAAATAATACACATAATGAAGTTGGTGTGGCTATATTAATATCATCCAAATTAGACTTTAAGACTAAGGATATTAACAGAGATAAAGAAGGAACTTCATAATCATAAAAGAATAAATTGATCAGAAAGATAAAACAAACTTAAATATGCATTCACTTATTTTTTTATTTTCTTGGAAATTTTTTTAAATGTTTATTTTTGAGAGGGAGAGAGAGAGAAAGAGAGAGAGATAGACAGAGTGTGAGTCGGGGAGCAGCAGACAGAGACAGAGGAGACACAGAATTTGAAGCAGGCTCCAGGCTCTGAGCTTGTCAGCACAGAGCCCGACGCAGGGCTTGAACTCAAGAACTGTGAGATCACCTGAGCCGAAGTCGACGCTTAATCAACTGAGCCACCCAAGTGTCCCAATATACTTTCACTTAACAGACTTTCATAATAAATGAGCCAATGATTGACAAAACTAATACAAATCCATAATGACTAGAGATTTTAAAACCCTCTTCTTGTAATTTATAGAACAAACAAACACATATATGCAAAGTTAGTTAAGTATAGCAATTGGGAAGATGTTATCAATCCACATAACCTAGTTGACATTTTAGAACACTACACCCAACACTTTAAAATACACATTCTTTCAAGTGCACTGCACTATTCATTAAGATAGACTGTGTTTTAATACATTTCAAATCACTGAAATCTTACAACATAAGATTAAACTAAAAATCAGTAACAATAAGATAAATAAATAATAATAAAATATCTAGAAATACTTCCAAATAGTTGGAAATTAAAGAGTACATTAAGTGGCCTATGGATCAAAGAATACGTCTAAGGGGAAATATTGGACATATTAGAAACAAAATGAAAATGAAACACAACATGCCAAAATTTGTGAGAGTCTGTTAAAGAAGTGGTATAAGGAGAATTATAACATTAAATGTTTATATTAGAAAATAAAACGATGTAAAACCATCAGGCTGAGCTTCTGTCTTAAAAAATTAGAAAATAGATTTCATTTGAGCATTTTCATCATGAGTACTGGAAGAAGAAATAAAACCAGCACTGGAAGAAGCTCAATTAATTTTAGAATTTATATTTGTAGGACAAGGATGGAAGTGCTTTTTGTTTCTTTCACTGTTAAGTGAAATAAAAAGAATTTTTTTTTAATTTTTTTTTAACGTTTTATTTATTTTTGAGACAGAGAGAGACAGACCATGAACGGGGGAGGGGCAGACAGAGAGGGAGACACAGAATCGGAAGCAGGCTCCAGGCTCTGAGCCATCAGCCCAGAAGCAGGCTCCAGGCCCTGAGCCATCAGCCCAGAGCCCGACGCGGGGCTTGAACTCACGGACCGTGAGATCGTGACCTGAGCTGAAGTGGCCGCTTAACCGACTGAGCCACCCAGGCACCCCTAAAAAGAATTTTTAAGTTAGAAAAATCAGAGCAAACTATACCCAATGTAAGTAGAAGAAAGGAAGTAATAATAATAATAAAGAATAAGCAAAATGAATTAGAAAATGTGTAAACAATAAAGAAAATTAACAAAGTCAAACATCGTTTTTATAAAATAATAATAAAATTTTTAAATTAGCAAAAGAGAAAACACATCAACAGTAACACAATGGATATTGCTACATATTCAAAGATAATAAAAATGATATTATAAACAACTTTCTGCCAATAAATATGATAACATATAAAATCAACCAAATCTTTGAAAAACTCATCTTACCAAAACAGATTAAAAAGGTAATTGAAAATCTGAAAAGTCTATATATGTTAAATAAATGGAATTTATAACTCAAATCTTTCAACAAACAAAACTCCAAGCCCAGATGATTTCACCAATATTTCTATAAAATGTTTAAAGGGAAAAAAAACAATCTACATAGACTTGGTTAGAAAACAGTGAATGAGGGAACATTTCTCCACTCATTTTATGTGTCCAGAATAACCTTACTACTAAAATCTGACAAAGATATTAAAAATAAAGATCAATATCCCTTATGAATATACACAGAAAATCCACATTCTTAACATAACAAATCGATCCAATACTATACAAAAGTAAAAGTAAATTGACCACATGGGTTTTTATACCAGGAATGCAATCAGTGAAATTAATCAGAGCAATTTACCACATTAAATGAATAAAAGAGGTGGGGGGGCTCATATGAACCATCTCAATATTTGCAAAAAAAAAAAAAAGCTTTTGACAACATTCATACCTGTTCATTATAAATTCAGCAAGCTAAGAATAGAAATTCACTTCCTCATTCTGATAAAGGCTATCTGTGAAAACCCTACAGCTAACATCATATTTAATGGTAAAATACTGAATGTTTTCTCCCTAATTTTGGGTGCAGGAAGATTTATGTTCTCATCACTTTATTCAGCAATGTAGTAAGGTTCATAAACATTGCAATAGAGCAAGAAAAAGAAATAGAGCCATAAACATTGAAAATCTATAAGTAAAACTGTCTTACTTGCAGATGGTATGATTATTTATGTAGAAAATTCTAATCAATCTATAAAAGGCTACTAAAACTAACAAGCTAATTTAGCATGATGCCAGAATATAAGGCCACTATACAAAAATCAGCTTCTATATTCTAGCAGCAAACCAGCATGAAATAAAATTTTAAATGAATTTTAAAATGCCATTTCCAATATGTCATACCATTTACAAACATTATTTTGAAACCTAAACATAAAGTTAACACCATAAATCTTACAGAAAAAAATACAGAATGATTCTGCTACTTTGAAGTAGGTGCAATTTGCTTAGAAAGCCCACAAAAAGCCCTAGACATGAAACAATGATAAATTGGACTTCATTAAAAGTTATAAAAGTCTGCTAATGGAAAGACATTACTAACATAAAAAGGCAAGCCACAGACTGGGAGAAAATATTTGCTTGAAGAACACAGACACACATATTTATAAGAAGACAAATCGGTAAAAAATGAGCAAAAGCCTTGAAAAAGGCACTTCACAATAGAAGATATTGTTAATGAGCTCGTGAAAAGATGTCCAACATCATTCACGGAATGATATCACGGAATCATTGCAATATCACGGAAATGCAATCAAAGATATCAAATAGCATTTCACACTGACTAGAATGGCTAAAATTTCTAAAGACATACACCAACTGTTGGAGACGATGTGGAGTGAATGGAGCTCTCCCACACTGCTGATGAAGTAAATCACAACCATTTTGGCAAAGTTGGGCAGATTTTTTATGAGCTAAATAAAAATAAATATACTATACCATCTGTAAATTCATTTTAGAAATAAAAATGTATGCCTACAAAAGGCTTATTCAAGAATGTTTGCTGTTGCTGTATTCATAATAGTCCCAAACTAGAAACACTCCAAGCAGCCCAAACTAGAAATAACCCGATGTCCTTCAACAGAATGTATGAACAAATCATGGTATATTCATACAATGGAGTACTAATTAGCAATAAAAAATGATGGACTATTGAGGCATGTACCGCGAAGATACTCTATAAATGTTTGTGAAAACAACCTACTTCTCTTTAGACTCAGCTCCAGTGTCTGCGACCCTCAGAGAGACTTTGACCTCCACTGGCCTCACTACAGACACAGTAAGATGCTGCCTCTGGTGTCATTCAGTTGTTCTTCAAACAGAGCATTGGGAATATATATGGTTTCTTTTTCACCTCTCTCACCAGACCAAGAGCTCCTGGAAGTCAGTGATGGTCTTGCTCATTTATGAATCACCAACATCCCACCCAGCACTGAACATAGTGTTTAAACTCAATAGATATTTGAGAAAGATTAAAGAACCCTGAGAGGTACGTTTTATCTCCTTTGAGTTTTCTAGGGCCAGGAATAGTTATTCCTGTTATTTAGTGTCTGTTAGGTAACAAGTGACTCTCATTACCTGTATGTAAGAACTGGACTTCTGATATAGGTCTCTCCTTCAATGTTTGTTTTTATTACCAAATGCTTGCGCAGATTAGTTGGGATCTGGCTTACTAACGGCACAGCCTATCAGAATCCCTGAAAGGGGGATGCCATCCTGTTCGGCTGGAGCGCGATGGCAGCGGTGGGAGGTGAGGTGGGCAGTGCCATCCTGAGGACAACAGTTGCTATTTTGTTACTTCCTGGCTGAGGGGGCAGAGCAGAACTCTTTTGCTGAGATCTGAGCAGGAGCAAGCCTGGGTACAGAAGTGAGCGGAGGACAAAAGGGGAGTGAGACATTTTAGCCTCTTCATGCTTGAGAAGGCGATTAGGAATCATCTTCCCTGGGATAAGGGCGTGGGTAGAAACTAATTCTGTCCTTAACTGCCGGTATAACCTTGGCAAAAATTGAAAAATATATTCTAAACTTAAGCCTAGAAAATTGATAATAGTGTCTGACAACATATTTAGAAATTTTGCAAATTCTGTTGGTTAGAAGGCAACTTTATTTACCTAATGGTATCAGAAGAATTCTTTTTTTTTTTAAACTTTTTTTTTTTTTAATGTTTATTTATTTTTGAGACAGGGAGAGACAGAGCATGAGCCGGGGAGGGTCAGAGAAAGAGGGAGACACAGAATCTGAAACAGGATCCAGGCTCTGAGCGGTCAGCACAGAGCCCGAGGCGGGGCTTGAACTCACTGACCGCGAGATCATGACCTGAGCCTAAGTCGGCCGCTTAACTGACTGAGCCACCCATGCGCCCCTCAGAAGAATTCTTAAATGTATATTCATTCCACTCATAGTCATCTTAAATTCCATTTAAAATAATTCTGGGGGCGCCTGGGTGGCGCAGTCGGTTAAGCGTCCGACTTCAGCCAGGTCACGATCTCGCGGTCCGTGAGTTCGAGCCCCGCGTCAGGCTCTGGGCTGATGGCTCGGAGCCTGGAGCCTGTTTCCGATTCTGTGTCTCCCTCTCTCTCTGCCCCTCCCCCGTTCATGCTCTGTCTCTCTCTGTCCCAAAAATAAATAAAAAACGTTGAAAAAAAAATTTTTTAAATAATTCTGTTCTGGGGCACCTGGGTGGTTCAGTCAGTTAAGCATCTGACTCTTGATTTCAGCTCCGGTCATAATCTCACGGTTTGTGGGTTCAAGTGCCGCATCGGGCTGTGCACTGACCATGGGGAGCCTTGTTGAGATTTTCTCTCTCTCTCTCTCTCTGCCTCTCCCCCACTCACATATACTCTCTCGCTCTCAAAATAAATAAACATTTAAAAACATAATTCTGTTCTGATTTGGCTTTATATAATGCTTCTTATAGAATTTAAACAGGAAAATGTTTATATAGAAGTCTCTTGGCATTTTTTATGGATAGGCTGTAACTACTGGGAACATCAGAAATCAGATGTGACAACACCAGACACAGGAGGAGAGAGGGAGAAAAGGAAGATCTGTATAAGGGTAAAAGTCAAACGAATATTTTCATTGTCTTAACTAAACAGGTCTCTTCTTCCTTCAGTACCCTGCGCTTCACCCTCATCTCCCAATCAACTATTCTATTCTCTCTAGATGAACTTTAGCTACACATGAATCTGATTAAAGAAAAGAAAATAAAGCATGGATAACCAATGAATACACTTAACCTCCAGAATATGAGAAAGCACTTGGTGAAATCTAAAACAAAATAAAGCCATTACCACTTCTATCTCTAAAGAGAAACTTTTGCACCAACTGACTCTCAAATTTTGGAAACAGTAGGGAAGTATTTTCTGTTAGGAGAATCACATAATTTTCTGACCTACTCTAACAAGCCGTCTTAAGAAACATGTCACCCACTCCCCTTTCTTATCTTTGCAAGTAGCACTATATGCCAGCAGCCTGAGGATTGTCATCACTAGAAGGAAGAGTATGGATTAGCCCAATACATATCCCAACTCAAGAATGGCAAGTCTTGGAGCCTGGGTGGCTCAGTCAGTTAAGCGGCTAACACACAGCTTACAGACAGCTCGAAACCTGGAGCCTGCTTCAGATCCTGTCTCTCTCTCTCTCTCTCTCTCTCTCTCTCTCTCTCTCTCCCTCTCTCTCTCTCTGTCCCTCCCCACTCACACTCTGTGTCCTTCTCAAAAAATAAAGAAACATTAAAAGAAATTTGTTAAAAAAAAAAAAAAAAGGAATGGCAAGTCTGGAATGTTAGAGACTCACTTGTATTTGAGTCCATGTTGAGAAGTCACTATTTTTGGTACATGGTTTTTTATCTGTAAATTACTACACTGACTGTGCCTTAAGTCAAAAACAAACAAACAAATAAACATGGCCACCAAGATCAAAAGATCAATAAACCTTAAATAATATAATTACAAAATTGATTCTTATAAAGGAAAACAGAATAAGCCCACTGCTGCCTTCATCAGTATTCTTCCCTCCTTTATTTTTAGAATCATTAAACCATTGTATTTCACTTTTCGATGTCAGTGTATTTTTCTGCTTAGATCTAGACAGCGTCAATTTGGTATTTACTTTTCCATGTATAATTATTAATTTTTGAAAGGCTATAAAGAATATACTATAGTGTAAGTCATCCTAGATTTACTTTGCGTAATTTTAGGCTACTTCTAAGGCAGTAGTTTTTCCATTTAACAGGGTAATGAGTTGGGATTAATACATTTTTCTTGTTCTGGACACACACACATGCACATATACACACATTTACAATGTTTTCCTTTTATTTATTCCAGAAATTAAACCAGGGATGTCTTTATTCTTTCTACTTTGTACATGGCAATAATAAATTTATTCCTTAATGAACAGCCTAGTCACTTTGCCCCCAGACATTTTTCCCTACAGACCAGAAAGTTGCTTCTGAGCAACTTCCAAGATCAAGCTGAAGGATCAAATATGAGTCAGAATGAGTCCTTTCTCTTTTTCTCAGGATTATATTAAAACAAAACTATTCTAATAGGCATTCAGGTAATTAACTTCGGCTTCATTCAGCAGGAACCTCACATAATCAGAGTCAAATTTGGCAAAATTCAACCCATTCTTTATGCAGAAGGGGCACCTTAGAGAAATCAAGACTCTTTGAAGGACTGATGTAGGAAGGTTAAGAAGAATGTACCCTTTTTATCACAACAGCCACCCTGAACCTCCACAACTAAACTAATAACAAAATTGCCAAGCACTGTTCTCACATGCTGTCTTATTTAGAAGAGAAAACAATGTTACCAGTCAGAGTTTTTGTATGTTCCATATTGTTTGTTAGAGATTTCTAGAAGGAGCCAAATTTGTGGCTTGGCCACAGATAAATATTCAAATGATTCATGGTGATTTTTTTATTGGGCTTTCACTCTGTCAAAGTCTGGAAAATAATATGCATGTGTGCTAGGGAAACATTACAGTTTCTGAGTTAAATCTACTTTGAGTTAGGTAAGTGACATGTAGGAGAATTATGGATGATATTATATGGCATTCTTCTTTTTATAAGCATATACCCTATATACAAGTACATTTATATGGGCAAGAATACAAAACAGATGGAAAAGAAAAACTGCTGGGGTTTAACATCATTTTTTGAACTCTCCAGAGCCAAGGAATCACTGGACAAAAAATCAATACAGTCTCATTGCCTCTCTCCCTGGCCCTATTCTATCAGAAACACTATCATGTGTTGTAAATCTTTAATTTGCTTCTAATGTAGCAACAATCTCAGAAGGTTTTCAGTCTTTCAGATAACTCATACAAGCCCAGGATCGTTGGGTTTATGAATATAAAAGGAATAAAATGCACGTCAATGGCAAATGAGAGCCTTTTATTGAATCAAATATAACTTATATAACATGTTCCAGCAGTCCTTGCTTCTCTTTCACATTTATATAATTTTTGTATATTTGCTAATGACTTCCAGCTCACTTTTATTATCTGTTTGTCACAGCCACCCCGTGAGCTAAGTGAGAGTAGCTTGCTTTAAAGGCAAGGTGCCAGAGGAATGGAGAAATGAAGCTAGTTTCCCAGAGTGCCCCAGCAAAGCAGTCGCTGATCCAGATGGCACAAATTCCCTGTCCCTTAGTCCCTCACTCATTAGCCACTGAGTCCCAGTTCCTCTCATCTCTTCACACCCCAAAAGCTTCTTACCCTCAGCTTATTTTAATGAAGCCCGTGAGACCTTCTTTTGGCTGGTTTTCAGGCCCTTTTCCTTTCACTCCACCACTTTCCTAGCCTCTAGGAAAGATTTACTCCAAAGCCTACGGAAAAGTTAATTTGCTGATACGTATGTCTAATTGGCCTGCTGTGGCCACTGCGTATCACTTTTCCCTTCAGAGGTGCTGACTGTGTGCCTTTCCTACAGAAACTCACAGTATCCACTCTCCTCTGAGGTGCAGTATTGAGTTCTACTGGTCCCTCACGACCTTCACTCCCTTTGACTTGCTAATAGAATCTTATCCAAAGATAAAGTGTGGGAAAAATTAAACAAAGAGGAAGAATTTTTGTAAACGCCCAAGTCTGTGGAATTTTATCTTGCTCTTCATGGTACTAGATACGCTCCAGCCCATATCACTACCTACCTGCTCAGACACAAATTTTCTTGTACATATTCTGTCCTGAGAACCTGTGAATCCTACCATCCTAATCTTTCTTCACCTTCTCTCATCACTCTAATGGCTGTAATATGGTAAATGCAAGAAAGGAATTTCTCTCTTTTCTAACACCTCCCCATCCTTGTCTTACTGTGTAGACAGTACGATCCTAGACTCCCAAGTTAGAAAGATGCAGATCTTCTTAGTTAAAAATGAACTCAATTGGCATTTGTTATGAATCCTTTTGATATATAAAACTGCATTTTAAAAAAGATGCTCTGGTCATTGTGAATTAGATGCAAAGTCCCTGCTGATATCGCAGGGTGTATAAGGAGTAGGTCCAGTCCAGGGCAGTGCTAAATCACTGATTTTATGAGCTTGGAGTGGCACTTACTTGGTATTCTCTTTCTTAAACAATAATCCCTGGCTAGTATAAGCAATAGGGATTTATAACACCACATGTAATTTTAGTGACCATGCAAAATATATTACCCTCCTTTTATGGGAATACCAGGTGACATCTTTCTATACAAAACCATTTATCTAGTTCTCAAAATAGCCAGGTATTATGCTAAGTTAAAATCAAAATTATCTGGACTATTCCTAAAATTGGCAGACATTAATAAGTTTGTTTTTAGCTTTCTTTCCTTAAAGCATTTAGAATATCCTCTTTGTGTTCTTATGTTGATAGATAGTGTATAAAAGATATGACTTTGTCTGGTTGATGATTGAAGAAGTCTTAGCATTCCATGTCATAATGCTGACTCCCACACCTCATTGTACAAGACATGTAGATACAGCTATGAGCTTTGGACTAAAACATGCCAAAGCTAGGAAATAAACAGGGCTATTTGTGTTTGCTTGTTATTTTAATCAAATCTCCACGGCAGTCCTATTTGTTGCATTTTAATCAGTTGGAGTTTCAGATTTCTAGGGTAGAGTAACAATTAAGATGCTGTATAGGCTGCTAATTTTTACTTTTATTTCTTCAAATGTTTATAGAAATATGAACACTTCCAGTATTCAAACTGCCATACTCAAAGATCAGGTGAAAATCTTATCATGATAGCTGGTGAGGAGATAAAAGTAATTTGGAGTAAAAATGATGGTTACAATAATGGAAAGAAAGAATTCTGCCATGGTAACACATTTCCACTAGATCTGAAGTAAAAAGAAAATCATCCATCACAAGAGTCTAAATAGAGTTTGTTAAGTCACAGCAAAATTTCTGATTATACTGTTGCTGCAAGAAACCAGTTTTCATTATAACGACATTGTCACTATTTGCATTTACTAGCTTAATTTACCAAATGGCACTAATTGATACAGGTTGATTGTGATATTGTCCATCTACAGCTAATACATACAATCAGTACATTATAGGTAATTTACTTAAATCAGAAGAACATACGAGTTATTGAGGCTAGGCCTAAGGTGTCAACTTTTGAGCCCTTGTACCGTCATTTCTGATCTAATCCAATTGCTTACTTTCTCTGAAATATGCTTTCCAGCAATTCTGGCATTAGTGAGCCAGTTAATCAGCAATATTCAGCACTACTTTGACCAGATATATTATTTAGAACCTTGTGAGTTAGTCTGTGGCATCCTATTAGAATTATACGTTTTCAGGGGTGCCTGCGTGGCTCAGTCGGTTAAGCATCCGACTCTTGATTTGGGCTCAGGTCATGATCTAACGAACGGTTTGTGAGTTCGAGCCCTGTGTCAGGCTCTGTGCCAGCAGCGTGGAGCCTGCCTAGGATTCTTTCTCTCTCTTCCTTTCTATCTGCCCCTCTCCTGCTTGTGCTAGCTCTCTCTCTCCATCAAAATAAATAAATAAACATTTAACAAAATTTTTAAAGAACAATATTTTTATATAAATTCATATTCAGAAGATCAGTAGGCTAGTTCCATTTCACTGTCTCTGTATTCTACCTACCTATCTTGAAGTCAACTCGAATGTAGTTAAGAAGAAATTTTGCTCCAGTGTAGAAGTATTTTATTCCTTAAGTCCAGAAAATGGACTGAGATCAAAGTGGGAGCCAAAACTTTTGTTTCTTTCTGTAGAAAAAAATATTTTGGCAAAATAATCACCAAATTTTATTACTTCTCCTTACTGATATATATTTTATTTTCCAATCTTATTATTTACAGTTTTATTCTGCTAGAAAAATGAATTTCAGAAAGAAAGAAATCTATCAGCTACTTACTTTTCTACAAGGATAAATTCTCATTGTTTTCTACATATCAATCATTATGTCACAATGTCTTATATTCTAATTGTTTTCATTTCTATTTAAGAGGCAATGAGCAAGGCATAATGTCTTTCAAAAGCATAGTGATCATTCACAGAACTGAATAACAATCAATGAAATGATAACCTAAGACCTGAATAAACATGGCATTAATGCTAGAAAATGTCAACCCTACTGCTTCAAAAGGGCAAAAATGTCACTGGACCCAAGCTAGCATTTTTTATTTCGTACAATGAACTTACCCTGAAATTCTCCAAAAGACTCATTCAATTCCTATTAAGAATTGAATAGGAATTGTATTGTGTGGTGAATTGTAAATGACATTGATGATAAATAGTGCTTGATAATGCCAGCTATATTATTCAGCAATGTCATTCATGGCATTTAACCCTTCCGGGCATTTAGAAAGACCTTACCTTCTAATTTCCTCTTGTCATCCAAATGCCGTCTAATGCTATTTACCAAAGAATTTGATGGTTACCTTTAATCATATGATAACCTTTTTTTTATTGCACATAAATGGAAGTTCTAAATGAATGCTAGGGCTTTATAGCAGATTCTTTTAAATAGTACCATAGATCATACCCCATCTGCCTTATCCATAAGATGAACTTAAGGTTCTTAACACAAAGAATGTAGCTAATGCAAAGAAACAAAAAAATATTGGCCTCGAAATTCACATTTCATATGTGTTATTTAGTCATTATCCAGCTTAGTGGATGTTAAATTGTGTAAAATACGGGGGGGGGGGGAAGCACATTCTTTGCTTAATGTCCTTCATAGATTGCATCTGCAGCCTCCTATTCTGTATCAAGCTCTACATGAATGATTGGCACAATTTTTAAAATGTAATCACTGCACAGAACAGTTAGGTTGTGTTTGATTGCACCTTCAGAATAATGTTAAAAAGGAAAGAAGTCAGATGATACGATATACTTTCCTCTCAGGCTGGTTCTAAGTTTCATTATTCAACCATATTATGTAAAAACCAAATTGCAGAATGGAAGGATTTAGCCTGGCATCTAAGGTCAGGAGGAGAGGGTGATGTAATCTGGTAGCAGGACCTGTGGCCCTACCTCTCAGGGTGGTGTTGGGAAATGAGCTGACCCAGTGGGGAGCATTTTCACTGCTGACCGCCCTCTTGGGGCTCCCAATCTGAACTCTGTACACAGGGTTTTCAGAAGGACTCAGAGATGACAACAAGACCGTATTTGTTTGCATCATTCAAATGGATTCTTCAGATAGTCTAAACACTACTCTTTTGTCTTTCAAAGGACAAAACTACATTTGATAATTTACTAATAGTTTGTAATAGATTGAAAAGAATTTTCATTAAAAGATGGCCATCAGATAAACATGATCGTTTAAATAATCTCATTCCCCTCTTACCTTATACCAGAAAATTAAGCATCTAATATACCTTATTCATGCTACAACCTGATTTATATCCGCGAGCTAAGAACGCAGCATGGCATCAACCCATAGCATGTGAATGTTTTTGCCAAGACATGTCAGAACTCCTTTAAGGAACAGATCACTCCATGAATTCTAGACTTACTCAACATCAGTGACCTCACAGTTAAAGTATGCCTTAATGATCCAATGGTAGAAACTGTTCAGTAAATACATGGAATAGTTCTCATTGTTATCAGTGGGCGTTTCCTAGAACTTTTGAACTGTTTCTAAATCCACAACCCCATGGTGTTTGCAAAATTTGATTTACCAAAGAAACAGACACCTAAAAAGAGCTTCTATTCCAGTCTTCTCTTTCTCCCTCCCTCCCCTACCTTTCTTTCTTGTTTTCTTTCCTTTTTTAATTTTTTTTTTCAAATGTTGGATTGGAATAGATACCTTAAAGTTATTTGGGGTCACCAAATTCTTTCTCTAGGTCTAAATCCTGAAAGGAGCCATGAGGGGTATATTAATTCAACACAGTGCTTCTACCTTGGACAGAAGCTAAATGATCTAAATTACTGTTGTCTTTTTAAAAAAACTTAACGCACATGCACACATACACACACACATTCATTCATTCACTCCCATTCTCCTATTTCTCTTTCACATGATTGGATTGCCCCTCTAACAGAGAGAAAAACAATGTTCATTGGGCCCCAGGGAAAGTGACGTAGCTGCAAATGAAGGGTGGAGCGAGGTGGTGAAACACTGGGTGTGATCTGAGTTGGCCTCATCTTTTCTCATGATTTCTCCTTGCTAGTGCCTGGTGGGTGCAGGATGTACAATGGAGGGAGGGGAAAGGCAGCTATGTGCCAGCTCTCCCTTGGAGATACTACCATAAAGAGACATTTGAGGAACATTTTTTATTTCACCATAAATTATAGAATAAAACAAAGAAGATGAATATCTCAAGACTTACACCCAGTTCTTCCCTTTTCTTTAGAAAATGCTTCCTAAGCTCAGAGAAACCTTTTACAGTGCCCACTTTATGAACTCTTCAGTCCATGTACAAAATGTACTGAAGAATAAATAGTACAACAGAGCACAGAACAGACCATGGAGCCAGACTGTCCTAAGTTTAAATCCTGGCTCCTACCATATCCTGTTCTATATCCTTTGTTTAGTGTTCTTACTTGATAAGTGAAAATTAAATACCTACCTCATAGAGTTGTAGGAAAATGGATGTAACACACTAAGCTCAGATCATTGCTCATGGTAAATGCTCAATACCTCAATACATAGTAGTAAACAAAACTATGGTGATTACTGTAATGATTACTGACACATGCTTTCTTCTTAACCCTCTATTTTAAAGGATATGGGAAATAGCATTTCTCCCCATTCTCCTGGAAAGGAGGACTTAGAGGTTCAGTAACTTTACTTGCCATTACTTTTGTTGATAGGGAGATCGTAAGACTCATTGTCCAAACTAGGATATTTTTGAGAGTGAAATGGGGTGCTAATCCAATGGGGCACTAGGGCAACGGGAATAAACTGGGCTCTCCCTAGAAAACTGGGAGTTTGCCACTCTAATTACTGTACTACTCAGCAACCTGAGATCCTAAACCTTCTTCCTGTTGCAAAGCCTAAACCTGGAGGGAAAGGTGCTAATTTTCTCAAAAACCTATTCTTCTATTTGAAGAAGAATAGGAAATGAGTGCCCTCGCTCTCCATTCAGACACTCCATTAAAAAATAATTAGCCAGGTGGCTCAAGTCACTTAAGCGTCCAGCTCTTGACTTCAGCTCAGGTCATGATCTCACGGTGTGTGGGTTCAAGCCCAGTGTCAGGCTCTGTGCTGACAGAGTGAAGCCTGCTTGGGATTCTTTCTCTCTTCCTCTCTCTCTGCCCCTCCCCTGTTCACTCGCTCTGTCTCTCTCTCTCAAAATAAGTAAACTTGAAAAAATAATTAAAATAACAATGAGTCATGACAACAAGGCATTATTACTGCTTTAATATGTCTATGTCAAAAATGCTGGTTGGGTCATCAGGACTCCTGGGTTCATTGCCCTTCTTGACAGCTAATTGGCTGTGTTATCACAGTTGGGGTCCAAGTCACGCCACTTATACAATCAGAAAATTGGACCAGGGACCTCTGAGCTCTCCAACAGTGTAGAATTCTGTTTATAATCTTCTGGAGACCTGAAGTACTACGGTGTATACACTATCTTTTCAAAATTCAGATTTTGCATCCTTCTGAAAGTAGCATTCAATTCAAGTTGTGAGCAACACACACCGCCTGTAAGCACCATGAGGGAATGAATAATACTCATTTATCTTTATTGGGAATGTCTTATGTGCCAAACACCATTGTTTCATTTAAGCCCCACGGCAAATCTCTGTGGTAGGCACTGTCATCACTTGGTAAGAAGGGAATCTGAGATACAGAGAGGTAATTAGTCAAAGTCTTGCAACTAGTAAGCTGCAGTGTGGCTTGGAATGGAGACAGTGGGACTTCAGAGTCTGTGTTCTTAACCCCTGTGCCATTAGTGCAGAGGAGAGGCAGAAGAGAAGAGGCCTCCAAATTTCCAACACTGGATTACAAGAAACAGAATTTATTGAGAATTTAGAGAGTGAAGGAGTCATTTCCATGGCTCATGCCCTCCAATTGCTATCCTCTGGCCTAGGGTGTAAATGAGAGCAAAGTTGTCCTCAATTGGATAAATATCCACAAGGTACATTTTAACACACAGCCATCTGGAAAATGCTCAGTTTTCATATTGTAACTTGAAAGTCCTGGAATATATCATTCTGATTGCTCTGTTGCTCATTGGAAACTCATTTCAAATTCTCACAAATGTGCACTGAACACCAACATGCGACGAAACTTTAAACTTGCGTGACATTTTCTACCAAGCTTCTTAGCAGTTAACACTTATTATTTTGCAGCACATTCAAGGGCTTAGATAATGATTTTGCCAAAGACCAAAAGACAGTTTCTAATAGACTCACACATTTTATCATATGGAAAGAAATTCAAAGAAGCTACAACTTACACTAACTCAGATAATTTGCTTCCAAGAAGTAATTTAAAAACATGAGTTAAATTGATTTGAATTACATAGCTACATAAGATTCACATGAAATCTAAAGAAGATGGGTCTGAGTTTTGAATTTTGATTCTTGCAAGGTCAATTTTATTAACAGGTAAAAAAATATATTCATGAAACCACATATTGAACTCAGTTTTGCAGACTCCTTTAAATAGGAATTTGATTTGCTTCAATCACGGTGCTAGTACTCTTTACTTTTATTTTTTTAGATTCAAAGTTATTGACTTTCAACTTTCAACTAAATTTTTATTATATTTTCATCAATTTATTCATTCACTCATTTCTTCATTTTTGGAGCATCTAATGGCTTGTTTCCATATTTCCTCTTGTGTTCTTTTACCAAGTTCTCAGGTTCTTGAATAAATCTGTGTTACTTCATATTTGTTATATTTTACCCTGATTTGAATGCTGGATTTGGAAACCTAGTGTGAGATACATCCTCCTCCAAGGCTTTTATAACTATAAATTTGGAAATACTGTATACAGAGCTTTACTTCCTGAAATACAGCGGCAACTCATTTATTTGAAATACTTAGGTTAAGAAATGATTCTGATCTGCAGAAATTATATCAGGCTGACATTCCCATAATAGTTGAAATCACATATTCTCTCCAACCTGATTGTATTGTTGTCACTGACTTTATATCTAAGTATCCTCTTATAACCTCACTCTCTCAAAAAATCAGGCAGGGGTAAGGGTGCCTAGGTGGCACAGTCAGTTAAGCTCTGACTTTGGCTCAGGTTATGATCTCGTGGTTTGTGAGCTTGAGCCCCACACTGGGCTCTGCACTGGTGGTACAGAACCTGCCTGGGATTCTCTTTCTCTCCCTCCCTCTCTCTGCCTCTCCTCCACTTGCACTCTCTAATGCTCCCTCTCTCAAAATAAATAAAGAAACTTAAAACAAATCAGGCAGGGGTAGAACAGAAGGGATAATGAGATACCAAATAATAACAATGACAACAATAATAATATAAAATTCTGATGTGCACATACTATTTTATATAATAGTATTTGTTATATGTTTCTAAAATGTAGTACTGCAATACCACAGTGCCATATGGTCAGCTGAGCAATAAAGACACCGGAGGTAAGGGCACACGACCCGGTATTTCTAGCAGGGTAAAGCACCACAACAAATCATCACCACCCTTCCAAAGACATTTGCCTTCAGATATTTGTGGATATCAGATATTCTGTGAAAGGAACCGGTTCTCCTCTTCCTAAAGCCAGAGGCTATAGACTTAATGTGTTTGAATCAGAACTACCTGAACCTTTAGTCAGCTTCTCAGTTAACAGATTCATTCATTCTGCAAATATTTGTAAACCGGGCATTTTTCAAAATTCTGGAGGTAAATAATGAACACAGTTGAGATGCTCCCTCCCCTCATATAGTTTCGAACCGGAGGGGAAAAAAAATAAACAAGACACAAGTGAACAGATAAGACAATGACATGTGATGACAGATGCTACACAGGGGTGCAAAGGGTGGTGTGGAGAAGCATCGGAGAGTAACCAGGAGGAGGCTACTTCAGGCAGGTGCTCAGGGACACCTCGCTTGAAGAGGCATTACAGTGGAGATCAGTCCTGGAACCACTTGGGCAAAGATGATGTTGGGATGTGGGGGGAGCAAGTCCAAGGCCTTGAACTCTGCTATTTTCCAGGGCTGTGCTGGAGATGGGGATTCAAAGCGACGCAAGAATCCCCATGGTCTTTGCTCTCATGAAGTTCACTGTCTCATAGGAAAATAAGATTCCTGCCTTCAAGGAGCTCATGAATGGTAGGGTAAATGGACATGATGGACAAACCCGACCATCATGGCAATGGAAGGAAAGGAATAATCCAATCTCCACGGGCAGAGCAACAGGTCAGAAGATATCTCCCCAAGGAATTTGCCCAGGGCCACCTAGTTCATCAGTGGCAAAGCCAAATCTCTAAGATAGGTTTCTCAACTCCTTATCCAGTGTTTTTTTTTTTTTTTTATCATTTTTCATTATATTCCCAGTGGAGAGCGCAGGCGCACGGGCACGCGCGCACACGCGCGCACACACACACACACACACACACACGCACGGAAAAAATGAGAGGGCAAGGAGAAAATTCCCTAGAAAAGCCAGGGAAGCACGTAGATGATGTTAGGGGTGGCACAATTTATATTTTTTGAGCGTAGTACTTCTATGCTGAACTTCGTAGCAACTTCCAACGTCATATCCAGGGCCTCTGTATACAGAAGATCAACACATTCTACAAACGTGCATTTACTCATTCTAGTCATTGATCCAAAAATCCTTTTTCCTAAAACACTAATTTGTACATGTGTTTAATTTTTTTCCCATCTGAGTATCTGTAGTACAACACATCATCTGGAGGTCTTGCCCAGGGAAAGGGCGTTAAGGGTGGGTGCTTGGTGGGTTGTATTGCTGGTTTCTCCAAGCTGTTGTCCAATCCACCATGAGCTGCTGTTTTCAATTACAGTGAAAAATATACCTTTTTCTTTGTGCTTCTGCCTAGTGTTCCCCTAACACACCCACAGGGGTCAGCAGTCTGTTTCTTAGGCACCTTTTCTCATTTTAATTTCTGCACACTGGGTCCCCTTGCGACCAAAGCTCCAGACCACTGACTATTTTTTTTCTCCTTAAACCTCAGTCCCCCCTGGAAAACAAATGAGCTTTCAAAAAACCCTGTAATTAGAATATAAATGCAATATTTTAATGGCTTGTGATCAGAATATAAATAACCTCCTAATAGCCCATGCAAAGGAGGGTGTCAGTGTATTATGCATCAGGGAAGGGAAACAGAACTAATGATAGTGGCTTTTCCTTCATTCACTTTCCAGCCTGGCAGTTCCAGTCAATGTTTTACTGAAAACAGACGGTCCTTCCTTCTCTAACTAAGCACAAGAGACCTGGAGACTTTGCCATTTAATGATGGATTTGGCAGATGGCTTTCTTACTGGTCAAATAAATGTCATTTTGTCAGTTAATTGTGAGATCTGATAGACAGCAGATCCTTAGGTCCGATGCAAGTTTGTAAACATCCTGCTCAGCAATATGATTTGAGGGAGGCCCTTAGGGCAATAGGAGGAAGTGAGTACATCAGTACCCCGAATGGGATTGATCCCAATCTTTGAGCAAGAAGAGAGGAGTGGGAAACATATCCTTCCTCACAGTGAATGGAGAAAAGAAGTTTTTTTGTTTTTTTGTTTTTTCTTTTCCCCTATGCCAATTAAGTAAAGCAGGGAGAGTCACAAACTTTATTGAGTGCCTAGTGTATTTCTGGAACAAAGCTGGATACTTGTTTTCTCTCCGTTGATGTTCAGAAAAAGCCTGTGAGATACTATTATTCCCACAGATAGAGAAGAGAAAAGTGAATTTCAAAAAATTTGAGTCGTTTGACCTTGTAACTTTCTGTACCAAAAAATGAAGACAAGGGGCACCTGGGTGGCTCAGTCGGTTAAGCGTCCGACTTCCGCTCAGGTCACAATCTCATGGTCCGTGAATTCGAGCCCCGCGACGGGCTCTGTGCTGACAGCTCAGAGCCTGGAGTCTGCTTCGGATTCTGCGTCTCCCTCTCTCTCTCTGCTCCTCCCCCGTTCATGCTCTGTCTCTCTCTGTCTCAAAAATAAATTAACATTTTAAAAATAAATGAAGACTGTCCGAGAAAGCTACTGGAACAGAAATGAACACAATGGTAGTATTTTTGTTACCCTAATGTAAAAAGGAAAAAGAAATACTGACTTTAAGACTTAATTTCAAGATACAACTATCACATAGCAACGACAGATACTAACAATGAAGTGGCCATACTAGACCGTAGGCTCCTAGAAAATAGTAATTTATCGTTTTCCTTTTTGGTGCCTTTCCTTCTTCCCTTTTCCATGATCCCACTGAGAAAGTTGGTCTCCATACAGAATATTCCGGAGGGTAATTGAAGGAATGACTGAGTTAACGAATCAGTGAGAGTTACTGAGAGGGTCTTATTTTGTTATGGTTATGCAGGAGAGAAGGACAGCAGTCTGGAGGAATTAAGAGTTGTGAATAAAGTTAAAGTTTAAAAAATAAACACCTGAATTCAGAAAATATTGACAGCAGTAAGGTATGACTAGCAATGCAGGCAGAAGGCTGCATACAGCGGCCAACGTGAGAAAATAATAGACATTTTAAGAAAAACAGAGAGGATCTAAGCAAAAGTCTGGGAGCCAGGAGAGGAGCCCCTATCCAGGAGAGCAAGTCTGTGGGCAGAGCGGGCAGGGGGGCTGCTGGGTAGGTTACTAAGAACTACCCTGTGCTTCCTGGGGCGCCTGTGGGCTCGGTCGCTTAAGCTTCTAACTTGGACTCAGGTTCACAAGTTCAAGCCCTGAGTCAGCCTCTGTGTTGACAGCTGAGAGCCTGGAGCCTGCTTCGGATTCTGTGACTCTCTCTCTCTCTCTCTCTGCCACTCCCCTGCACTCACTCTCTCTCTTGCTCTCTCTCCCCATCCCTCAAAAATAAACATCAAAAAATTTTTTAAGAACTGCGTGTTTCCTGTGCTTCAGGCACCCACAGAAACTACTTTTTTTGTGTAAGCCTTCCAAACAGCTCTCTGGGGTGACTACTGAGATCTCCATTTACAAGTTACGAAAAGAAGCTCAGAGACCTTAAGTGACCCACCCTGAGTCACACAGCTATTAGGTGGCACAGATTTAGTTACATCTGGCTGACACCAGAGTCCCTGATCTGTCCATTGTTCTGCATTTCTCAGAGGCTGTATGACAGTGGGGGCTGCGGGATTCCCCCAGATACTGCCAAAGGGCCGTGAACTCTGAGAACAAACAAACAAACGTGAAGTCTCTACTTGCTTAAGAGCAAATAAAGCTGAGATCAAGGAAGATCAGGTTTGGACTCAGGCAAGAGGTCAGAGTTAACGCACACACAGGGACAGAGTTATTGCAAAGAGTAAACATTGATTAAGCAATTACCTTGAGCCCTAAGCCTAGAAGATGATCACTGCTTTATACTGGCTTGGAAAGAGAGACCGGCTTTCTTAGTACATATGTATACATGTGTCTATACAATGTGTATTGCTTATACCTTGAGATTCTTTTGAATGCAAGTAACTAACTTGGGTACTTTAAATAGTGTGCGCACACACACACACACACACACACACACACACATGAATGTTTAGGGAAAGCTTGAGCATCTTTTTTGTTTGATTCTGAGACCAGGTCAGGAAGATGAGTCCTGTTTCAGAAGCCCCTAAGCAAGTCCCTTGAGGAGAAGAGAATGCTGAGTATCTGCTTACTTTGCCCAGAACCTCCACAGGGGAAGTTTCCTGCCTGCTGTGCCGGCTAACAGGAAGAGCCAGAGGCCTTGTCCGGGCTTCCATCTGATGGTGCCCTGGCCACAGAGTAGACTGGACCAGAGGTGGCCCCAGCACAGGCAGTCAGTCCACAGACTGGCTACAGATTTACAGTGTGCCTCCAAATAAAGGTGGGCTAAGGCAATAAGACTTTCTTGGGACTGTGAATTGAGAGAACATACTTGAAATCAGTTTATTCGTGAGGTGCAAGAAAGGAAATGGCTTTATTATTTTTTTCTCCAACCAATGCCTCCTTTGCATTTCCCTTTTGTGTTTCTCTTAGTGAGAGCTCAGGCAGACACCACGGGTCTCTATTTACTTTCAGTTATTTTACAAAGGCCTTATCTCCATATTTCAGTGATTATGATTCATGTTTGCTTATTAAGAAGTGTAGCACAGGCCACTTTAGAAATTTCGACTTCAGGGGCGCCTGGGTGGCTCAGTCGGTTAAGCGGCCGACTTCGGCTCAGGTCATGATCTCACGGTTCGTGAGTTCGAGCCCCGCGTTGGGCTCTGTGCTGACAGCTCAGAGCCTGGAGCCTGTTTCAGATTCTGTGTCTCCCTCTCTCTGACCCTCCCCTGTTCATGCTCTGTCTCTCTCTGTCTCAAAAGTAAATAAACGTTAAAAAAAAATAAAAAAATAAAAAAATAAATTTCGACTTCACATCTAACTCAAAGCTGTCACCTACCCCCTAGACTCCTAGCTGAGGACTAACTGAAGGTGGGGGCCCTATGCTGGGGAAGGGAAGCCTAGTCTGTGTTTTCACTCGCTATTGCTCTTTATAGCTCCTCTGTCTTCCATCTTGGAGTAATACGGTCTCAGAGCAAGGACAGATATTTTGTATGTGGTCGGTGCTACTGTATTTTGGTTACTGGTATTATCATTATGCTTCTTCCCCGGCAGGGCATACCCGTGGGTTTTTCATACCACCCATCCCTTATTCTAGGCAATGCACTTTCTGATCTCTTGAACCACTTCTCAGCCCTGACTTTTGGCTGTCAATCCCACAGCTCCTCTCTTCTTGGTCTCCCCACAGGCAGGAAGGAATTGAGGGAGGGAGAACTTTCAGACAGCTGCAGTGTAGCTACCCATTATGGTACATACTTGAAGGTGGGCAAGTCTCAGGTCCCTGCCCCATCCCCAAAGCTGGGGTCTGCTGGTCCGCTGGTCCTCCCCACTCACTTGTGCACCCCGGCTTTTGTAGTCAGACTTCACCTTAGCAATCTCAAGGCCAGAAGCAACAGCCAGGCCCTACGTGCGTGTATGCCCAAGCTTTCTCAAGGCCTCTTCTGCTGCCCAGTACTCTGGTTGCTACTTTGACTCTGGAGGTCAGTGACTTCTAGCTGGGGAGGACCATGTCAGTGTCTCTTGGAGCTTCTTGAATTTGGTCTGAGGCCTGTGTGAGCAGCTCACACTACACACCTTCCTACACTCCTTCAACAATTTCCTAATTCAAACTAATGTCTTACATCAGTGAACTCTCTACACTTTCCTGCTCCCCTGAATAAATTCTCGTCTTCTGCTGAGAGGCTACATGATGTAGAGGTGGGAATAAAGGTCAAATGACTACTTTGGTCACCTCTTATTTTTTATTATTTTGTTATGCCTGGAGGCTGTTGTTTATTTTTTCTTCTTTTTTTAAACCTTAAATCCAAGTTAACATATAGTGCAATAATGATTTCAAGAACAGAATTTAGTGATTCATCACTTACACGTAACACCTAGTGCTCATCCCAACAAGTGTCCTCCTTAATGCCCCTTGCCCATAGAGGGTCCCCCATCCAACACCCTTCCAGCAACCCTGTTTGATCTCTGCATTTAAGACCCTTTTACGGTTTGTCTTCCTCTCTATTTTTATATTATTTTTGCTTCCTTTCCCTCATGTTCATCAGTCTTATATCTTAATTACCACATGAGTGAAGTCATATGATATTTGTCTTTCTCTGACTGACTTATTTCACTTAGCACAGTACACTCCAGTCTTCCATCCACGTTGTTGTGAATGGCAGGATTTCATTCTTTTTTTTTTTTTTAATTTTATTTTTTTAAATTTACAACCACATTAGCATATAGTGCAACAATGATTTCAGGAGTAGATTCCTTAATGCCCCTTACCCATTTAGCCCACCCTCCTTCCCACAACCCCTCCAGCAACCCTGCGTTTGTTCTCCATATTTAAGAGCCTCTTATGTTTTGTCTCCCTCCCTGGTTTTCTATTATTTTTGCTTCCCTTCCCTTATGTTCATCTGTTTTTTTTCTTAAACTCCTCATATGAGTGAAGTCATACGATATTTGTCTTTCTCTGACTGACTAATTTCACTTAGCATAATACCCTCCAGTTCCATCCACATAGTTGCAAATGGCAAGATTTCATTCTTTTTGATTGCTGAGTAATACTCCATTGTATGTATATACCACATCTTCTTTATGCATTCACCCATCGATGGACATTTGGGCTCTTTCCATACTTTTGCTATTGTTGACAGTGCTGCTATAAACATTGGGGTGCATGTGTCCCTTTGAAACAGCAAACCTGTATCCCTTGGATAAATACCTAGCAGTGCAATTGCTGGGTCATAGGGTAGTTCTATTTTTAGTTTTTTGAGGAACCTCCATACTGTTTTCCAGAGTATCTGCACCAGCTTGCATTCCCAAAGATTTCATTCTTTTTGATCATCAAGTAATATTCCATTGTGTGTGTGTGTGTGTGTCTGTGTGTCTGTGTGTGTGTGTGTGTGTGTATATATATATATATATATATATATATATATATACCACATCTTCTTTATCCATTCATCTGTCGATGGACATTTGGGCTCTTTTCATACTTTGGCTATTGGTGATAGTGCTGCTATAAACATGGGGTGCACGTGCCCCTTAGAAACAGCACTCCTGTACCCTTTGGATAAATACCTAATAGTGCAATTGGTGGATTGTAGCATAGTTCCTTTTTTAATTTTTTGAGGAAACTCCACAATATTTTCCAGAGTGGCTATACCAGTTTGTATTCCCACCAGCAGTGCAAAAGGGACCTTCTTTCTCCACATCCTCAACAACAATCTTTGTTGCCTGAGTTGTTAATTTTAGCCATTCTGACAGGTGTGAGGTGGTGTCTCATTGTGGTTTTGATCTGTATTTCTCTGATGATGAGTGATTTTGAGCATTTTTTCATGTGTCTGTTAACTATCTGGATGTCTTCTTTAGAAAAGTGTCTATACATGTCTTTTGCCCATTTCTTCACTGGATTATTTGTTTTTTGGGTATGGAGTTTGATAAGCTGATACTAACCCTTGACCTGATATGTCCTTTGAAAATATCTTCTCCCATTCTGTCAGTTGCCTTTTAATTTTTCTGATTGTTTCCTTCACTGTACAGAAGCTTTTTATCTTGATGAGGTCCCAATAGTTCATTTTTGCTTCTGTTTCCCTTGCATCCGGAGACATGTCAAGTAAGAAGCTGCTGCAGCCAAGGTCAAAGAGGTGGTTGCCTGTATTCTCCTTTAGGATTTTGATGGTTCCTGCCTTACATTTAGGTCTTTAATCTATTTTGAGTTTATTTTTGTGTATGGTGTAAGAAACTGTTCCAGGTTCATTCTTCTGCATGTTGCTGTACAGTTTTCCCAGCACCATTTGCTGCAAAGACCGTCTTTTTTCCATTGGATATTCTTTCCTGCTTTGTCAAAGATTAGGTGGCCACATGTTAGTGGGTCCATTTCTGGGTTCTCTATTCTGTTCCATTGATCTATGTGTCTGTTTTGTGCCAGTACCATACTGTCTTGATGATTACAGCTTTATAATGCATCTTGAAGTCCAGAATTGTGATGCCTCCAGCTTTAGTTTTCTTTATCAAGATTAGTTTGGCTATTTGGGGTCTTTTCTGGTTCCATAAAAATTTTAGGATTGTTTGTTCTAGCTATGTGAAGAATGCTGGTGTTATTTTGATATGGATTGCATTGAATATGTAGATTGCTTTGGGTAGTATCGACATTTTAACAACATTTGCTCTTCTGATCCATGAGCATGGAAAGTTTTTCCATATTTTTTGCATCTTCTTCAATTTCTTTCATAAGCTTTCTATAGTTTTCAATGTATAGAGTTTTCACCCCTTTGGTTAGGTTTATTCCTGGGTATTTTGTCGGTTTTGGTGCAATTGTAAATGGGATTGATTCCTTGATTTCTCTTTCTGCTGCTTCATTATTGGTGTATAGAAATGCAACCAATTTATGTACAATGATTTTATATCCTGTGATTTTGCTGAATTCATGGATCAAGTCTAGCAGCTTTTTGGTGGATCTTTGGGTTTTCCACATAGATTATCATGTCCTCTGCAAAGAGTGAAAGTTTGGCTTCCTTTTGCCAATTTGGATGCCTTTTATTTCTTTGTGTTGTCTGATTGCTGAGACTAGGATTTATAACACTATGTTTAATAACAGTGGTGAGAGTGGACATCCTTCATCCTGTTCCTGACATTTGGGGGAAAACTCTGTTTTTCCCCATTGAGAATATTAGAGGTGGATCTTTCACATATGGCTTTTAGGATCTTGAGGTACGGTCCTTCTATCCATACTTTATTGACAGTTTTTAAGAAAGGATGCTTTTTTGTCAAATGTTTTCTCTACATCTATTAAAAAGATTATGTGGTTCTTATCCTTTATTTTATTAATGTGATATATCACATTGATTGATTTGTGGATATTGAACCAGCCCTGCATCCCATGAAGAAATCCCACTTGATCTTGGTGAGTAATTCTTTTAATGTATAGTTGGATATGGTTGGCTACTATCTTGTTGAGAATTTTTGCATCCATATTCATCAGGGAAACTAGTCTGTAGTTCTTCTTTTTAGTGAAGTCTTCATCTAGTTTTAGAATCAAGGTAATGCCGTCCTTGTGGAATGAGATTGGAAGTTTTCCTTCCATTTCTAATTTTTGGAACAGCTTCAAAAGAATAAGTGTTAACTCTTCTTTAAATGTTTGGTAGAATTCCCCTGGAAAGCCATGAAGCCCTGGACTCTTGTTTGTTGGGAGAATTTTGATTACTCATTCAATTTCTTTACTGGTTATGGGTTTGTTCAAATTTCTATTACTTTCTGTTTCACTTTTGATAGTTTATATGTTTCTAGGAATTTGTCCATTTCTTCCAGATTTCCCAATTTGTTGGCATATAATTCTCATAATATTCTTATTATTGTTTGTATTTCTGCAGTCTTTGTTGTGATCTCTCCTCTTTCATTCATGATTTTATTTATTGGGTCCTTTCCTTTTTCTTTTTGATCATTTTTTATCTTTTTGATCCTTCAGGCTAGGGGTTTAGCAATTCTGTTAATTCTTCCAAAGAACCAGCTCCTGCTTTCATTGATCTGTTCTACTACAGGTTTTTTTTTCGTTTTGATATTATTGATTTCTGCTCTAATCTTTATTATTTTCCTTCTTCTGCTGGTTTTGGGCTTTATTTGCTGTTCTTTTTCCAGCTGTTTTAAGTGTAAGGTTAGGTTGTGTACTTGAGACCTTACCTCCTTCTTTAGGAAGGCCTGGAGTCCTATATACTTCCCTCTTATGATGACCTTTGCTGCATCTCAGAGGTCTTGGGCTGTCGTGTTTTCATTTTCATTGGCTTCCATGTACGTTTTAATTTCCTCTCTAGTTTCTTGGTTAACCCATTCATTCTTAGTAGGGCGTTCTTTAATATCCAAGTATTCGTGGTCTTTCCAAATTTTTTCTTGTGGTTGATTTTGAGTTTTATAACATCGTCTTCTGAAAATATGCAAGGTATGATTGTGATCTTTTTGTACTTGTTGAGTGCTGATTTGTGACCCAGCATGTGATCTATTCTAGACAATGTTCCATGAGCACTCCAGAAAATGTGTATTCTGCTCCTTTAGGATGAAATGTTCTGAATATATCTGTTAAGTCCATCCAGTCCAGTGTGTCATTCAAAACCATAGTTTCCTTGTTGATTTTCTGCCATTGCTGTAAGTGGGGTGCAGAAGTCCCCTATTATTATGGTATTATTATCAATGATTTTCCTTATGTTTTTGATTAACTGATTTATATATTTGGGTGCCTCTATGTTGGGGGCATAAATACTTACAGTTGTTACATCTCCTTGTTAGCATTTTGTGAATTTGACTATGATATGCCTTGGTGATGGTTTTTGTTGAATCTAAATTTTTTTTAACATTTATTTATTTTTGAGAGAGAGAGACAGAGTGTGAGCTGGGGAAGGGGCAGAGAAAGAGGGAGACACAGATTCCAAAGCAGGCTCCAGGCTCCGAGCTGTCAGCACAGAGCCTGGTGTGGGGCTTGAACTCACAAGCCATGAGATCATGACCTAAGCTGAAGTCAGATGCTCAACTGATTTAGCCACCCAGGTACCCCAGGTTTTTGTTGAATCTAATGGGAGTTCTATGTGCTTCTTGGATTTTGAAGTCTGTGTCCTTCCCCAGATTAGGAAATTTTTATGCTATAATTTTCTCACATAAACTTTTGCTCCTTTTTCCCTCTCTTCATCTTCTGGGACTCCTACAATTTAGATATTATTCCTTTTTATTTTTTTTTTATTTATTTTTTTTTTTTTTTGGGACAGAGAGAGACAGAGCATGAACGGGGGAGGGGCAGAGAGAGAGGGAGACACAGAATCTGAAGCAGGCTCCAGGCTCCGAGCCATCAGCCCAGAGCCTGACGCGGGGCTCGAACTCACGGACCGCGAGATCGTGACCTGGCTGAAGCCGGACGCTTAACCGACTGCGCCACCCAGGCGCCCCAGATATTATTCCTTTTTAATAAGTCACTGAGTTCTCTAAGTCTTTTATCATGCTCTTTTGCCCTTTCTTCCCTCTTTTTTTTTTCTGCTTCATTATACTCCATAATTTTGTCTTCTATACTGCTGATTCGCTGCTCTGCTTCATCCACCCTATTTGAGATTGTATTTATCTCTATTTGAGATTGTCTATTTGAGATGTCTATCATCTATTTGAGATTGTATCTCGGTTATAGCATTTTTAGTTTTGTCCTGACTAGATTTTACTTCTTTCATCTCCACAGAAAGGGATTCTATGTTTTTTCAACCCGAGCTAATATTCTTATTATCACTGTTCTAAAATCTAGTTCAGACAACTCAGTTATATCTGTGTTGATTAAGCCCCTGATTGTCATTTCTTCCTGTTCTTTCTTTTGAGGTGAATTCTTTCATTTTGTCATTTTGGAGGAAGAAAAAAAAAATTAATAAAATAAAAATTAAAAAATTAAAAACAACATGAAAAATCAAATAAAGGAAGCTAGATCCTAGGGGTGCTTTGGTCTGCTTGCTGAAAGAAGCTTGATAGAATAGAGAAAAAAAGGAAAGAAAAGAAAGGAAAAAAGATAAGAAAAAATTTAAAAATTAAAAAAATTATATAATTAAATAGAATAAAATGAAATAAAGAAAATGAAATAGAATAAAAAAATTTAAAAATAAAGAATAAAGTAAAAAAAACTTTAAAATTTTTTTAAATTAAAAAAAAGAACAGAAAAATAAAAATTTTCTCTTTCTGTACCCAAGAAAAAGAAAGGAAAAAAAATTAAACATAAACAGAAGTAAAACAAAAAAAGACAAACTAATAAATGAACCCACAAACAGAATGAAACCTTAATGAATTTACATCCAGTTTCCCCTAGAATTGAAAGTATGAAGCCCTCTACAGTCCATATACTAAGCAGGTGGAGGGACTTGAGTTGGGTCTTCTAAGGGATGTGCTTGGAGGGCACATTTGGGTGAGGCTTGGTTTAGTGGCTCCATTCTCCACTAGCTGGTGTTGCTTAGCTTACTGGAGTGGATCAGTGTGCATGCACACATGTACTTGCACGGGAGAGGTAGAAATGGCTTCACCCAGATCCCTAGTCTCTGGCACAGGAACTTTGTGTTCTCACAGGCTTGTGATCAAGCACCACTCCTTTGTCCAAGGCCTCCATCTGCTCCCTGCCTCCACCCTGTCCGTGTCCAAGCCATCAGCCTACCCAGTGGCACCTCCTTCCAGAGTTTTATCTCAGATGGGGCTGTGTTTCAAAACCCCACACTTCAGAGACTCTGCAGCCTGGATCCATGTGGACTCTCTGGGGGAGGGTCTTGATGAACAATGGCCAGGTGCTCACTTGCCCCAGAAAATGTTCCTGCGTTCGTGCAGAGGCAGACGTTCAGAAATTATGGCAAATCACAACACACAGCCAGTGCCAGATTTCACCGTACTCTGGAGTCTTTGTCTCAATACCAGCAAATGTGGCTGCTCTCTGGGTTCCACTGGGACTTTTGCCTGTGGGGAGGCCATATGGCCTCCACCAAATGTTCTCCAAGCAGGGGAACCACTTCTCCCTGTGTGGCATACGGACCCCTCAGATTCTGCTATCTGCTCCTGGGGATTCACCCACTTTCCTCACCAGAGCACCACTACGCACTGTGCTCCAGAATTTCCGACTCTACACTCCACTGTTTATAGAATCCTAATGGTATTGAAACCCTCTCTTCCAGTCAGTGGTTTTGGGAAACAGATTTCTTGTTCAGTCTTTCTCTCTCTTTCTCTCCAGCTACTTTTGGGGGAGTGTTTTTCCTGCACTCTCCCGATGCACCACACTCTCCCCCTTTCTCTGTCTTCTCTCTACAAAAACAGCTCCCTGCCCTCTGCAGCTTTTCTCTACCCCAGTTCACCTCTCCATACCACATACCTGCTGAGTTCTGTGGCTCAAGTTATGCATATTGTTGTGTTACTCCTCAGATCAATTTCCTAGGTTGAAAAATGGTTTGGTGCTGATCTAGCTGCATTTCAGGGTTGAGACAAGCTCAGGGTCTCCATACTGCTCTGCCATCTTTGGTCACCTCTTACTAAGGGCTGGAGGGAGGAGACATCTGGCTGTTCTTCCACATTCTGTCTGAAAATCAGGGATTCTGTACCTGCTAGCTTCAATTTTGAGGTCTTAGCTAAAATTCTAAAAAGGAAATTAATCAACAGAGGAGCCTATTGGTAGAGAGCAGACAAATGTAGAACAGATAATATGAGTGAGAGTGAGAACAGCTAGAGAAAGAGACAAAGATGGAAAATGAGAGAGAGTATCAGGCCATAAAAGGGGGAGAGAAGTCGGTTCCTAAAGTCAACAGCTATAAGCTTTGCAGTTCCAGCTGCCCTCCCATCCCCTGGTTTAAATGACTAAACAAAACAAAATTACACTAGCAATTTACTTGAGGCAACTTTGGTGAATCGCTGTTCCAAAGGCATAAAACGAAAACAATGAGAGTGCCTCCTGGAATACCCCACTTCTTCTCAAGGAATTTCTCTGGACACATCTGAGGGCAGCCATTCTCTCCCATACTGAGAGCTAAAGAAGCACCCAGAACTCTGGAGACCTCCCCATTTGGTTATGTGAACTGCACCTGAGGTCAGACTTAAAAAAAAAGCTGCTAACGAAATAGAAGGAACAAAGAGTTATTTTCTGGCAAAAGGTATTTTAAGGTGCTCCCTGACAGTATCTGTAAAACCGGCTGAGTGATTGACCATCAAATTATTTCAGAGGATGTACAATATTCTCTATGCTGTGCACAACTTAAACATGGGCTTTTCTTGGAATAATGACACTCAAATGTTCAGAAATGGCTCCCATAGAACAATATGCATGTGATAGATATGCATTTGCATCATTCGAGAACAAAACCCTCAGATCAGAAATAGTAAATTGAAGCACATGGAGATTTTCTTTCTGCAGATAATCATGCCATGGCTTTATTACCAATACTCTGCATCTAGCTCTTTGTGGTAGACTGCTTGCAAAGATAGATGCAACAATCTTTTGCAATGTGACCTTGCCATTTCTTCCTTCAAGAGCTGAAGTCTGGTTCCTTTCCCCTTAACTCTTGGGAGGCACTGGGACTTGTGTTGACCAACAGAATGTGGCAAAAGTGGTGTCATATGATTTGCAATCCTCTGCTTCGAGAGGTCTTGAAGCTTCCTCCCCCCTGTGGCCCCAAGAATGGTTATCCTCCTTGAGGATGAAAGAGCATAGTGGGAGAGAGGCCTGGCTCACAGCCAGTACCAGCTTCCAGGCAGTGAGAATGTCTTGGGCAATCCCCTCATCCAGCCAAGCTGCTAGATGACTGAGTGTATTGGTCAAGACCAAGCACCAAAAGAACCACCCCACTGAGCTCAGCCCAAATTGCTGGCCCACAGAATTGCTAACCAAAAAAGAGTGTGTTTCAACTGCCAAATTGTGGGGGTTTTGTTACAAAGAAATAGATGAAAATTCACACAAGGGTATACCACTTTCCTTATCATGAGCAGGTAGTCTTTTGCCACTGTCCAGTAGGAACCAGGGTGGCCATTGACGCAACTAGCCCACAGTAGAATTGAAAAGGCTCATCTCACAGGGTTATCTTATTAGGAACTTGTTGTTTTGAGAGAACATTTTATTGTTAAGTAATGTAATGAGCAGGAGTTCTCCCTAATGCTACAGGGAAGTGGCATTTCAGTGGGGTGGCAGTACTTGCTTTTTGGGTTGTTTCATACGTGAAAAAGTTTGCCTACAGGCATGCCTGGGGAGTGAAGGCAGACTTTTTAAAGCCAGGATATCACCTAAAATGGATCTTATTTGCATGTATCAGCAGTGACATCACACAGGGGTTTTCACTTTTCTTTCCCTTCTGCCAACGATTGCAACTAATTGAGAATTCTGTGACTGTTTCAGTTGGAAGATATTATACAGGGCACACACATCTGAGCAATGACTGACACCAGCTGCTGTCAGAGAGATGGTAGTGATTTTTCAAATTGACAAAAAGCTTATCAAAGCAAATGTAATGGGGGTTAAATCCAATTGCAAGAATACCCCCCCCCCCCCATGTGATGACTTTGCATACACAAAGAGAGCATGTTCCAGGCGCATGGTCCTGTTCTTCTTCACTGAATACCTACACTGGAATGCCACTGGTCCTGACCCGACTAATTTTCATCCCTGGCTAAGAAGAATAATCTCCATGCTATTCAAAAAAAATCTTAAAATGCAACATGGAAAAATAAACACCCTGTTGCTCTTGTTGCCTCTCTCTCTCTCTCTCTCTCTCGAGGTCCCCCTTGTAGGAGAAAACATTCTGCCTCATGTCCAGCAGATGTTTGGAGAAGAGTACATTAAGCACTCATGGATTCCATATAAAGGAATCCAAGAACTCCAGGAAGTTCTGCCTAAAAATACTTCAAACTCCCACATATCTTGGCTATGAGTTTCTCAGCACCTGTCTTGGCTTTAGGGGACTTCTGTAATGGGAAAAGTTAGGCACAGCATCTCTGGGGATAAAAATGTTAGTGCTTAGCTTGTATTGGCATACAAACAATTTTGCTTTTGCAACAGGGGATGAGACACAGGCACCAGAGCCACGATTTTGCACCTTTTGAAATCATACTCAAGTTTGATTAAAAAAAATTAATTTTAGATCAACTGTTAAGTGTTCCAAAATTCTAGCCAAAGGGCGGGGAGGGAGAGGTGCTGAGATACTACATTCTCACAGAACTCTAAACAGTGAAATGTTACACGCAAGTGCTTTCAAAACAAAAAAAGTATCATCCAATACAATGATTTATTTATTTGTTGACTTTTAAACAAAACTTTGAAAGAGCAATAATTTCATGGGCAAAATAATTATATAGTGAAGTATATTCAATATTTACAGTTAACAAGCAGCTCCCATAGTACCCTTGACTCAATTATAACCAGTCCAGGATGAGAATCTAGTAGCTCAGATCCTAAGTGGTCATTCAGAAGCCCCCTGTTCTTCCCTAGCCTAAGAAATTATTTGGTCTAAATCATGTAGTTTGTCTCTAGGAATGGATCAAACAATTCAAATACTTACCCAAACTCAATTTTTTTATAGTGATAATGACAGTCCTATTACCAGGAAACTATCATCAAGGACCTTGAACAACAAGCCTGATATATCTAGAATCATGATGTGATTGTGTACTCAAGATGATGTAAAAGGGAAAGATCTAGGGAAGGTTTTGATCCTACAGAATTCAGTCTTAGCATCCGGCAAAATAGTATCCAAAAGCTTTTCCTGACATGTGGACATCTTCATTATTTTCATTCTTATTTTCATTGTATTGTATATTTAGTCAGGTATACAGTGAACATATTTATTTCTTTAATATAGTGTCATCTCATATGGGGAATGATAAGAGGACTCTTCTAAGATGTAAAAGACAAGATTGGTTCATCTGCTATGTGATCTTAGGGAAATAAAAACAAGCTGACATTTATTAAAGGCTCATTCTGTGAAAGGAGCTTACAGAGTACTTTTAAGCCAAGTTTTATTTTAATCTTTTCAACAGTCCCAATAGGCAGTATTATCTCTATTTCCAAATGCAGAAACCAAGTCTCTCGGTAAGTGACTTGCCCAGGCTCATCAGCTGATGAACAGAGGCAGGATTTGAATCCATGTCTTTCAGACTCCAGAGCTCATGCGCTTACCTGCTTCAGTGAGATCTAGTGTCAGCAGTTCTGGGGTCAAACCTCAGCTCTGCCACTAATCAACTGGGTAGACTTGGAAGTTACTTAACTTCTGTGTGCTCTCATTTTCTGTTTGTAATATAGGAAGGATACTATTTAGCCCAGAATACTGGGAAGATTAAATTGGACATAATATGGAAAGGGTTTCCCACGAGGAGTCCTTAAGTAAAGGTTAGTTCCTTCACTTTCCTCCTTGCCTGGGCCTCAGTTTCCCCCTCTGTCCACTAAGGAAGGCCCTAGAGCTATAGAGACTTCGGAAAGCAGCGGGTGCAGTTTTGATTTATAGGAAAGAAAACTAAGACCGAGAGAAGAAGGGACCTACCTCAAATTACAGCTAGTTAGTGAGTAGTTTGCTTTCTCATAGTAGTCATTTTTATTTTGTTGCTGGAATGAGATTCAGATGTAGTTTGGTCAAACCATCTAGAATCCAGATAACCTAGATTCTAGGTAATTAGCAAAATTCTACTTATTGTATTTTGTTTGTTTTTGGATTTTGGTCCAGGCTACCTAATGCATTTACTGCATATATGTTACTGTATAAAAGGGCATTCATCGTTGTGCTCTCAGTCTGAAATGCACTTCTCCTGACTTTTCCTGGCTCCTCATCTTTCAGGTCTAAGCTCAAATGAGACCTCCTCGAGCAGCGTTTGCTGGGAGTCTTAATCACGCCTCCCTTCCCACCTCAGCCAATCACTTTCCATCATGTCATCTTGTGTATTTCCTGAGAGGCAATTAACGCAATCTGTAATTATCATGTTTACAATTGACCTGTTTACTGTTCCTCTGGCTACACCAGAACATAAATACCATGAAAAGGAGCTCTTCAGCATTTGTTTCATTTTGGTATCCCCAGCCCTAAGTCCAAACCTGACACTTCATAGGCTCAAAGAACTACTGGGTGAATGAACATCTCTGCTCACCTAACCATCCACCTCCCACTCAAACATCAATCCACCCATCCATCACTTTTCCTCAAAAGATCTAAAACACTTCAAAATACAGATGATGGCTTGATAATTTAGGTTTCAAATGAACAAATAAATATATAATTGGCCTGGGTGGTGAGGGTAAAGAGGTCACAAATGAAACCCCTGTCGCATTCAAATAGAAAGTGAAACCAGCACATTCAACTACCATGAATGACTGACTTTAAAATACTTAATCAGAACCAATACGAATTTTTAAAACCTTCGTAATTAATACAAGCAGGAATAGTCATGAAATACAGTTTGCCTGAAGTTTTATTTTTAGCACAGAAGTTTTTAATTCCTTAGAAACATTCTGCCAGGAAAGTTTCATGTTCCTTTTTCTCCTAGTCACAGAAATTACTCCCTGCCACTTGAGTGCCAAATCTGGAGACTCACATTAAGTGACTTGCAGCCTCAACTGCCTTTATGGGGATGAAGAATAACACCACCTCTCTTCCATTTCCCCAGTAGGTGTTTCTTATTTGGCTCTACACCTGAATATGAAATGAGTCCAATTAAAAAAAAAATCCTTTTAATGTTGTAAGCTTTGGGGCATTTGTTTTTCCCTCTTTACCCTAGAGAACTCTGAGGATTGAATTCTTAGAGTAAACGTTATTCTAAAGAAGAATGTAGGTAAAAATAAAATTCAGTAATGGGCACTGCAGAAATAAGATAGAAGAATGTGACAGATGGAGTGGATTATACCAAGGATAATTTTGAACTCGTTCATCTTCATAAATACTGGCTTTTGTCACAAGTTTACTGAACAACTTTCTTGTGTTTTTTTAAGAAGTCAGGTATATAGCAAGAAACAGAGTTTTAGAGAGAGGATATAGATCTTTTTTTCATAATAACATAATGTGATCTTTATCACTGACTACTTTGGGTAAACACAGGAGTCTCATAATTGCTACTGTTTCAAACCATTCCCCAACACACTTTCTTTCAAGAATAAAAGTGCATGCACTAAAAGATATTTCCCTAAAAGTGAAATATCTAGAAAATAAAATTTAAGCTTGGTACAACTCTTTAGATATACTAAGATTCAATGTATCAAAATGAGCACTAATATTCCAGTTTGGATGGGCTAATTCCATGCCATGCCTCTAATCCAAGCATGATAATTACTAACCCCTCCTTTCACTCAGAAGTATCTGGCTTAGACAACAAATTATATGATATGATCACCCTAACAATAGTCATTCAACTTTGAGATATTTTGGTAAAGAAGCAGTGTCTTTCTAATCTCTTTCCCCAAATTCTAACATCATGTCTGGTATAGGTTTAAGATGGATACAAATTATTAATATTGCTCTCAATTAGAGGTGGGCTCTAGTTCCCTTTTTCTTGAATCTTGGCCAGTCTCTGACTACTTTGGCCACTACAGTATGTTGGAAGTGATTCAATGTCTATTTCAAGCCCAGCTTTCACCTTCTTTCTGGATTTCTGAAACAGTCTTAAGAAATCCTTCAACTCTGCTGAACAAAGTATGTGGACAGAGAATGGGAAAGGGGCCCTGCTGAACCACCTTCTACTTACTTCACCCACCAAGGCATCAGGCATGTGGGTGAAGCCATCTTGGACCTTCCAGAGCAGATCAGCTAGCAGCTGATACAAATGAGGGACTCAGTGTCACCATGTTGAATATAATACTCAGCTGAGCCTTAAATTCCTGACCCACAAAATTGTGAGATAGAATAAAATTGTTATTGTTTTAAGCCACCATAGATTTGTTTTACAACGATGAAAAATCAAAACAATGACCCTCAATAAATATTTCTAGAGCTGAATTAAGCAAAATGCCCCAACATTTGGACATCTGGGGCTATGCTATTGATATTATCTCTCCTTAGCTCCAGCTCCACATAATTAGATAAAAGATCTGCATACAAGATAAAAATGAAAGACAATGATGTCTATAATTTAGCTTAATGTTTTTGGGTCAAGTTAATATTTTGATGAAGACTAATTTAAGTAACAATTTAATAATTGCATATGTGATAAAATCACATTTGTATTATGGACAATGATAAACCACAATTTCCAGATTTCTAAACAATAATTGTCAATAAAAGTTATTCTGTAGTCATTTATAACACTCAGTTAACAATTTTCTCCTCACATAGGTACTAAAAGTAACACTCATAACAGTTTCATGGTTCATTGGATATAAAAACACAGGTATTCCCAAATTATTCTTATCTTCAACATCAATTTAAGGGCCACAAAAAATTTTGCATTAGTAGCACCCAATTTAGAGTCAGTTACACTTGATTTCTAATCCCAGAAAATCACTTATTTGGATGATGTTGGGCAAGTTACTACATTTCTTTGAGCTTTGGTTCCTTCATCTGTGGATTGGGAATAGTAATAGCATCTCCAAGAGTTGTAGGGCGAGTTTAAAGAGACAAAAGATTTGTCCAATATCTGGTATCTAGTTGCAATAGTAGCTATTTTTTTTAAAGACAGTACTAGTTGTGTCCTTAATTTATGTCGTCAAAAAGAATAAAATACTTAGAAGTAAATTTAACAAAAGTTGTGTATGACATCTACACTGCAAACAGAACACCTCACTGAAAGAAGTTAAAGCCAATAGCCATCTCTTGTTTATGGACTGGAAGACCTAATGTCATTAAGATCACAATACTTCTCAAAATTAATCCACAGACTCAGTGTAATCCTTAACAAAACCCAAGCTGCCTATTCTGCAGAAATTGTCAGGCTGATTTTAAAATTCATAAGAAAATGCAAATGACCCTGAATAAGTCAAAACAATCTTCAGGAAGAAGAACAAACTCACAGGACTTATTGATTTTAAAACTTATTACAAACCTACAGTAATCAAAAAAATGTGCTACTGGAATAGTAATAGACATATAGACCAATAGACTAGAAGTAAGTGCAAATATAAACCCATACATCTATGATCAACTGCTTTTCGATGGAGGTGCTAAGACTATTCAGTGAGGAAAGAACAGTATTTTCAATAAACGTAGGTGGGACAACTGGATATCCACGTGAAAAGAATGAAGTTATAACTTACCTTATATCATATGCAAAAATTAACTCAAAATGGGTCAAACACCTAGATGCAAGAGGTAACATTGTAAAACTCTAGGAAAAAAACAAAGGGGAAAATTATGTCCTCGGATTAAGCAACAGATCCTTAGGTATCTGAAGCACAGGCAGCAAAAAAAAAAAAGAGAGAGATAAATTGGACTTCATCTAAACTAAGAACTTTTGTTCTGCCAAGGGTACTCTCAAGAAAGCAAAAAGATAAATCACAACATTGGGGGAAATATTTGTAAATCACAATCTGATAAGGGACTGGAATTCAGAATACATGAAAAAACACTTAAAACTCAACAATAAAAGGGAGACAACCGAATTTTAAAATGGGCAAAGTATTTGAATAGGCTTTTCTCCAAAGGAAGATATGTAACTGTCCAACATGCACATGAAAAGATGCTCAACCTCATTAGTCATTAGGGAAATGTAAATCAAAGCTTTTCCCAGTAAGATACCACTCCCCATTCATTAAGATGACTATAGTAAGAAAGACAGACAAACAAGTGTTGGCAGGATGTGGAGAAATTGGAACTCACATACATTGTTGGTAGGTTAGTAAAATGGTGTAGCCGCTCTGGAAAAACAGTTTGGCAGAGTTCTCATATGACCCAGTAATTCCATTCTTATATATACAAACAAGAGAAATGAAAACATATGTCCATACAAAAATGTGCACATGAATGTTCATTATTGTCAAAAAGTAGAAATAATCCAAATATTCATTACCTGATGAATTGATAAAGAAAATGTGATATATATTCATATAACAGAATTATTATTCAATGGTTACAAAGGAATGAAGCACTGATAAGTGCTACCACATGGATGAACCCTGAAGACATTATGTTGTGTTAAAGAAGCCAGATACAAAAGCCTACATATTGTATGATTCCATTTATATGAAATGTCCAGAAGAGGCAAATCCATAGACACAGAGAATAGATGGGTAGTTGCCAGAGGCTGGGGAAGGTGAGAATGGAGAGTGCCTCCTAATGAGTATGGGCTTTCTTCTTGGGGTAATGAAAATGTTCTAGAATTAGCAGTGATGACTTAACAATATCGCAGAAATTCTAAAACCAGGGAATTATACACTTTAAAAGGGGTGAATTTGATAATATGTGAATTATATCTCAAAAATGCAATAGAATAAGATAGAAAGTTAAAATAAAATTTACTGAACATTAAAACAGGTAAATTTGTGTGAAGAATTCTGCCCATGGTGCAAAAGCTGTTAGGGTAATTCATGATTTTACCTTTGTTAGTCAAAAGTGGAAGTTTTGGAAGCACTTTTGCCTGAATTTTGCATATCACTAAGTTTGCTGCAGCTGATTGAAGGGAAGGAGGCTTTGATGGAAAGAATACTACTACGGAGTCAGACTTTGTGGCTTCTTGTTCTACCTTGCATACCCACCCTGTGGTCCTTGACAAGTCATGGCAAGACTCATTTATAAAAGAGACTCTTTGTAAAAGGGGCTTTTTGCCCTGTCTCTAGCCCCCTGAAGCAATGCTGAGAATGAGGGTACACAAAATAACTGCATGGCATTTTATAATTCTGTGTGCTTTAGAGATAGAAATTTATAATAGGAATAGAAAATGGAAAATTTCTTATAATTGACTTTTAACAGGGCAAGCAGACCTAATCTCTAATGTCTTTCTAAATTCAGATGTGATTGTTAGCAAGAGGTTAACTTGAATTTAAATGTTATTTTATAGTAGATAAACAACTATAATAAACTTTCCTTTTGATTGCATGAACTAAAATTCTGGCTAAGTATTATGCAACTGAAATCAGGCTTGCAACAATGGATACTTCTTCCAGAGAAGAAATGTACTTATTGGCAAGATTTGATGGTATTTTTCCATACCAAATTTACCATATTAATCCAGGAAGCTAACACATTACAGTCATCATTTAATGACATGAAAGTCTATAATAAATGGAGACTTTGCAAATCACTGCTATGCTCTCAAATGAAAACATCCTTAGTCTCTCCCTTCCCTAGCCCATTCCAGCCCTAATCTCCCCAGGTTGGAGTAATCTTCCTGTGTGTGTGTGTGTGTGTGTGTGTGTGTGTGTGTGTGTTTAAGCACCTGACACATTTTATTTCACCTACTTATGCCTATGTACTGGTCCCACTCTCCCAAGAACTTTCCCTAGAGCACTCAACCCTGCCGCTCTCCGGTGAAGGTCTTGGGTGTAAACATGTTAGGACATGTTCACCCCCTGGAGTGATAGAAATTACAAGGTCTATTTAGCTCAAAAATATGCTTAACATATGAGTCCATCACCCTTGCACATCTGTTCATTCATTCCACAAATATTTATTCAGTGCCTGCTAAGTGCCCAGCCCTGTGTAGGAGCTATGTATTCAATGCTGAAGAAGTAGCCACACACCTCACAGGATTACTAGGAAAAGAAGACCAGTAAGTAGTAAGACATGTGTTAAAATACTGGAAGCACAAGAAGATATCAAAACATACAGCAGAGACTCTAAAACTGCAGATTTAAAGTTCAACTAATAATGTGTAGAAAATATGCAGATATTCAAAACTTTTCCCTGACCCGCTTGGGGGGATATTCTGGGGAAGATTACGGGTTATTTAACTTATTCTTACAACACAGGCATAGAAACTTCCTTTAGAATCCTTAATTTGCTTTGAAAGTTTTAGATGTGACTGTCTAAAGGTCACCTTGCCTCCTCACTTTATATATGCAAACGTTCCATAATATTTTGATGTAAATAGTTGAGCCAGCCTCTTAGAGAAGTCCAATATCATGTGAAGGATTTCTCCAACCTACTTATGTCAGCAAGCCCCCTATTGTTTCTAATCACTGTATTTTTTTCTGTAAAAAATATATATAGTATATATTTTTATGTGGTAAAATATATAAAATATAAGTTACCATTTTAGCCATTTTTAAGCATATAGTTCAGTGACACTAAATACATTCACATTGTTGCGTGACCATCACCACCATCCATCCACAGAGCTTTTTCATCTTCCCAAACTGAAACTCTGTCCTCTCTAAACACTAACTCCCTATTTCCTCCTCCCTAGCCCGCAGCAACCACCATTCTGCTGTCTCTATGAATTTGACTACTCTAGTAACTTCTATAAGTAGAATCACACAATGTTTGTCCTTTTGTCAAGTGTCTTATTCTACTTAGCATAATGTCTTCAAGTTTCATCTGTATTGTAGCATATTGCAGGATTTCATTCCTTTTTAAGGCCGAATCATATTCAGTTGTACATATACCATGTTTTGTGTGTCCATTCATCAGTTGATGGACATTTGAGTTGTTTCCCCCTTTTGGTATTGTGAGTTATGATGCTATGAACAAAAGTGTACAAACAGAATTATTATGCTTCTGTAGTGCTTTTACCTTTGCAAAGTATTCTTATGTCTGTAATTTATAAGCCCTATGGGAAATAGAGTAGATAGTATTCTCCCCTTCTGGCAAATACAAAATCCAAATTATTGAAGTCACTTGTGAACTCAGGGACAGTTTCTGCCTCTTAGCCTGAAGTATCTTTTTCTCAACATAGTTTTTATTCTTCATGCCAATGATTCTTCACCAGCTGAAGACACCAGAGAAGCAAAGGCAAAAATATCCTCACTGAGACGCAATTGGAGGACAGATCAAAAGTCTTATTTTACTTGGGCATGCTAAACGAAATCGGTAGTCCCCAAATTTGGGGGCAAATCAATTTTTAAAATTTATCTTTCAGGCATCAGTTGCAGCTGTTGCTTCTCTAGCAAAATAACATTCCGGGTTAACTAATCCAGACTTAGTGTCTCCCTTACCCTCTGCCCCCACTCCGACTACACCATTGCTGATAAAATTCAAACTGCACATCCTATAAGCTGGGAAACTATCTCTGTGGCCCAAACAAAATATTTAAATCTTGATTACTCACAGGCTTAAATCATACCTGATATGATTTCACATTCTGTTCTTGGATAACAATCTTCATTACATTCCAGAGATGCCAATGCTCTGTTTGAACAGAGCCTTTGAAAAGTTGAGAGGTCCTTTGAGGACCTTTGAGAGAGGGGAGTAGAGGCCAGGTACGTAGGCGGAGCAGGGTCAGCGATGGTGTGTGCCCAACGAAGCTCTTCCCGAGGAGGCTCTGGCCCAAGTAGAACCCGGATTTTTCCTGTAGCTGATTTATACTTGTACAGTTTTTTTCTTCACTAAATTCACATGTTTCTTTACATCAATAACATTAAACAAGATTTTGATTTTTGAAATAGCACTACCAGCTGTGGTACTAGCATAGTTTCCCGCTGCTTAGAAAGGTATTTCTGGAGAGCCTGCATGGCTTAGTTGGTTAAGCGTCCGACTCTTGGTTTCAGCTCAGGTCATGATCTCATGGTTTGTGAGTTCGAGCCCACCTTGGGCTCTGTGCCTGCTTGGGATTCTCTCTCTCCCTCTATCTCTGCCCCTCCCCAGATTGCTCTCTCTCTCTCTCTGTCTCTCTCAAAATAAATAAATTTTAAAAATTTAAAGATATTTCTGACAGTTAAAACTTCTCATTGTGAAAATTCTCCACTGTTAAAATCTCTCCAATTAGAATAATTTCATATCAGTGGGAACGATCCTGAGTCCCATGGTTTGCCTGGATGTCTGCTCTCTCCTTCACTTGCTGGTCCTGACTAGTCCTAGACCCTTGCGATGTGCAGTTGCTTTCATTATGGTATCACTTGGGGATTGGTTGGTCTGTCAGGGAGGCAGGACACAACATAAGTATTTGATTGGTACTTTTAGTTCCTCGATGGTGTTTCTTCCTTGGTAGGGTTGCAAAATTTAGCAAATAAACATACCTGATTAAAGCTGAATTCCAGATAAAAAACAAATAACTTCTTATAAGTATGTTCCATGCCATATTTGGGACATACTTATACTAAAATTTATTTGATGTTTACCTGCAATTAAAATTTAATGGGGTGCCTTATATTTTATCTGACAACCCTATTCCTTAGATTTCTGCAAGGAAGACTACTCAATGAGCTGGAGCTTGTAGCGTCACTAACTAATAAAAACAGAATCAGTTTCTCTTGAATCCAGAAAGCAAATTCAAATGCCAGTAAATGTAATGCAGACTGAGCCTAGTAATTTGGAGTCACCTAAATATGATACCAAACCACAATGCTGGGGTTACAAGAAAAAGAGATAAGGAGGATTTGCCTCTTAACTGCTGGTTCTCTTTTGGAAATGGATACTGATAAAGTTTACCTTCCCCAGTGACCAATCTGAAAAGCAAGGTTTGTAAAGTTAGTCAAGGGAAGAGGAATGAAGAGGGTAAGTCAGGCTCTGACACATACAGAATTTTGTTAGTTCTGAAAACTTTGGGGTAGATAGAGACTGTACTAGGGAGTACATGTATGTGTGTAGGAAAGGGCGAGGGAGGAGGAGAGGAAAAGAGAATAGCAATATGACTTCCCACAAAGAAAAGCAAATCTGATTATGTTCTAATATACATATAGGCTCACAAATATATCATCATTAAAGTGATTTATTTCTTGCTCAGCCCTCAAAACCGTTTACCAGAGATCCCCAATCAATGTAAACCTATCACACTTGTTAACTTGATTATATGTAGATACTCTATTGCATACATGAAATGAAGTTAAATTTTGTTTTGTTTTGAACATTTTGTAATTGAAAGACTACCAGAGATGTTGGCAAAATACTGTTAGAAAGCATTAATACTCTCTTCCTAAACAGACTTGACCAGAGGGTTTGGAAGTCCAATTAGTATGTGGCTGGTCAAGGGTATAGGTTACCCCTGATTTGCCCTGTGGCAAATCAAGGACCTTTGCTTGACTTTTACATTTCTCCGCATTTTCCTAAGCTGATAAACCAAGTGTTTGTTGATGTACTGAAGCACAGTACATTAGTGTGGCCCAGGATTGAGGATACAAAAAAAAGAGGATAGAATGCCTGTTCTTGAGGACCTTTCAATCCAGTTTTATTGAGAAAACCTTCACCCTCTGTACCAGATGTAGCTCCTTGCTTATAGCTGCTTTTTAAGGAAACAAAAAATTGGTATCTGTGGAAGTAAGGGTATGCCATGCTCTATCCTTCCTCCAAAGTTGCCTCAGAAGAAATCACAAAGGGCTAAAAATAAGTTCTAAAGCTCATGCCCACCCATTAATTTGAAAACTGCCACAACCCCATCACCCAAGCAGGCAAGGAGACATAAAGTTTTCCCAAAGAGGAAATATAAAAAGCTAATGAATGTATGAAAAAAAATTGGCCTCACTGTTTTCTCCATAAACTTAGCAAGGTTTTGAGAACATATCGAATTCAGGGTTCGTGAGAGCAAGATGAGGTGTTTATTACCTTCCCCTGCCAAGAGTAGCTTGAATTAAAGCACTTTTTCTATAAAATAACTTTCTAATATCCAACAATATTGCTTTCAATGATAGAAATCTTAGACACTATTCTTAGTAAAAGATCCAGGATACCAAATGAACAAAAAATTGAAGCAGCATTTTAAAAGACAGAAATACTGTAAGCAAAGTAAATGTTTAGTTGCTGGAGATAGTTTATTACATCTTGTATGTGCAAAAGAGGAAATATTATGCATCAACTGTTTGTTATTAATTTATTTATCATGAATTTTAAAAACATGGGGAAATGCTTCCATCATATATTTAATTAACAAGGAGTAATGCGTGGGGCGCCTGGGTGGCTCAGTCAGTTAAGCATCTGACTTCAGCTCAGGTCATGATCTTGCAGTTTGTGGGTTCAAGCCCCACTCTGGGCTCTGTGCTGACAGCTCAGATCCTGGAGCCTGCTTTGGAGTCTGTGTCTCTGCCCCTCCCCCACTCTCACTCTGTCTGTCTCTCAAAGATAAATAAACATTAAAAAATAATAAAATAAAACAAAGAGTAATGCAAATTATATAGGCTTTGGGATCAATTATTTCAAACTAGTAAAAAAAAAAGAATTGCAAAGAAATATACAAAATGTTAGCAGTGGTTATCCTGAGGGGAGTATGAGTGTAGGTGATTTTTTTCTTTAATTTTTACCATTTTCTATTATTGTCCAAATGTTCACAGCTGTCAGATAAAATATATATACAAGTGGTCAGACGGATACTCAGAGCATGGTTCTAAGAATGGAAACCATGAAAATATTCTGTACTCATTTATTCTTGACATCTACTATCAGTGTAACGTTGGGGTAAATAACTTAATTTATGAATGCCTACATTTTCTCACCTCTAAAATGGGGGCAATATTGCACTAAGCTTTCCCCCAGGTTTGTTATGATAATTACTTGAGAGGGTGAGCATTAACGATGCTTTTCTAAGTCACAAAATACCTTAAAAATCTAAAAGATGAGTTGGAGTTGGTCTTCTGACATATTTCTATGTGGCGACTACTGGGTGTGAGGGGACAATTTGTGACCATGCAACATAAACAAAATACATAGCTTAACTGAGGATCAAACTCAGAATTCACTAGGAGCCTATTCCAGGGCCTTTCTTTCCATCAGTTCCTGCCCACAGTGCTGGAGAGGTAGGGAGGCAGTAGTCTTACAGGATAGGGGAAATAAAGAGGGGTTGGCAATGTAGGCAAGACCATGAAGGGACTTCGAAAGTCAGCAGAAGGTTTTACCAATTTGACCTGGACTGATTAGGATAGAGATATGTTAGGTGTTGTTTCATTTGTTTGGGGCTTCAGTGTCACAAAAGGCAGCCAGTTTGGGGACATGAGCCTGAGTGGTCAGTTTGCTGGCTGAACTGAAGGATCAGGTGAGTGGAGGTAGGAGTCTAGCTGGGTCAGAATTTGGCAGTTCCTGAGAGAGGACATGATGTATTACAAGCTGACAATGGCCAGGCCATGTGTGACGACAGAGGTCTGATGCACCACCTCTGCAGCAACCAGCCCAGAAAGTCAACCACAGCAAGAGCCCAGAGTAGTTGGGACTTAGCCAGTGACTGTCAGCTGCCCTATTTTTAATCCCTGCTTCCAGCTCAGGACTTCTCAGCCAAAAATGCTTCTCTAAGCAATCATATAGGAAGGCCCACTTCTAGCTAGCCCTCCTCCAGTCTCTGCACACCGACAACCTCCAACTGGGTCACACCCCGAGCCTTCTCTTTTTTCCACTGTAAAGCTTTTCTACTCTTCTGACTGCCTTTGAATCTCTGCCAAATGCATGTGATGGTGGCTGACTCTCCTGCTATGGTAAACGTTGAATAAATTACCTCCATTTGTTCTCACTTGGGTGGTCCTCATTTATTTCCATACTCACATATCAGCCTTCAGCTCAGCCATTCTTCCCACTAGTAATACCTAGGGAGGCAATTTGGTGTAATCGAGAGAAGGCATCACTAGGAATCACTTCGAGCCCCCAAGCTGCCTCTGTCCTTGGACCATCTCTTAACCTTTTGAACATCCATCTCCTGAATCTGTAAAATGAAACTTGTATATTACAAGGTGGGGAGATTCTGGTCTTCAAGAAAATATAGCTTGTCAATGTACAGAGAGGAAGTCCAACAGACTCTTAACTGTCTACAAACACATTTCCCTGCCCATAATTTCCAAACAAGGAGAAAAAGAGAGATAGAGAGAGAGGGAAGTGGGGATAGAAGAGGGAAGAAGGAGAACAGGAAAGAGGAAGGCAGATTGGCTGTCTCAGATAGGATCTAGTATATAGCTTCACCAGAAGGAAAATGAGAGGCCCATGATTCCAAACTCCCTTGAAGGAGGAGATCAGCTCTGATCTCACCACTCTGATGGGAGCTGGACAGCTTATAACAGGAAGGGAACACTAGTGCTGCCTCTATAGGAGAAAGGGGAGCTGGGCTGGACAAACAGCAGTGGCTACTGGTTTCTCTTCTGTTCCAGTCCCTTCAGAGATAAAATATAGAAGTTTCTATGGCCCAAGAAATCACAAGTCCTTTCCAGTCAACACACAGGACCTGAGAGGAAAAGTGCTGAGAAGGCACTAATTTTTCAACACCATACCTTCATTTCACTGCCTTTCCACCAAGTGAAACTACCCATGGAGGCTTTGTGCATTCTACCTATTTCCTCTTTGTGGCCCACTGTCACATGTAACACTACACTAAGTAAGGATTTAGTAGCAGGCACATGCAATGAGTTTTTACAAGTGTTGAGTTTTGGGGGTCATGGTGAGAAAGAACAAAAGACCAAGGTTTCCATATAAATGGCACAGTTCATTTGAGGTTTTCCTTCTGAAAATTATGGAACTGGTGATTTTGCATTGGGTGAAAATTCCCTTTAAGGTATTCACAGCTTGCTGCATCTGATGGACTGAACAATGCTGTCTCTCACCTCAAAGAAATCTGACAGACCTGATTTCAGTGCTGGCATTATCTCTTCTTCTTGCTGCCGTATGGAGCAAGTCTGTTGCCCACTTTGAACCTCAGTTACCAAACTTAAACTCACGTTAGTCCTCTTGGCCAAAACGATAAAATGAGACTGTGTGAAACACTGTTTATAATTTTTTTAATGGTTATTTATTTTTGAGACAGAGAGACAGAGAGAGAGAGAGAGCATGAGCAAGGGAGGAGCAGAGAGAGAGAGAGAGACAGAACCCAAAGCAGGCTCCAGGCTCCGAGCTGTCAGCACAGAGCTGGACACGGGGCTCAAACTCACTAACCATGAGATCATGACCTGAGCTGAAGTCGGACGCTTAACTGACTGAGCCACCCGGGAGCCCCCAAAAGACTATTTATAAACTGTGTAATGAATGTCAGAATGATTAGAATAAAGGAGGGCCAGAGGGGGGTCTCCTTACTGGGTCAAGCACCAGTCAGTGAATCATCCAACAACACAGCCCAGGCTCCTCAAAGGCAAGTTCCTGTTTCTTGTTTAAGTAAGTTCTTGATTGTGTTTTACCTATTACTCTTCATTGGGTGGGGTGTGGAGCAAGACAATACCTGACTCCTGGACATTTTATGAAATTTATGAAAAATCTTCAAAGGAGCAATGCTGTGGCATTTTTCAAGGAGTATATGATCAAAAAAAAAGTTGAGGACTCCTGATGTATTCCTACAAAGCATTCATTTGGCTATCAAGTAAAGGACAAAAAGAAGGAAAACAATATATAGATACTAAATCTTATAGATACTTAATCTTGACTTATGGTCAAGAATTAATGGTTACTTATGTACCTCTAAGTAAGTAATAGGCACATTCAAATTATCTTTTAACCAGCTACTAAATGAAAACACTACTTTTTTCTACCAGCTCCCTCCTCTTGCCAGTTTCTTTGTACTGGTTAAATTTGATGGAAAGACAATGCCTAACAGAATCATTTCAGACAATGGAGTAATTACTACCTTGACTATTTTTTATCTTACAGAAGAAAGTGCTTCTTTATTTTGGCTTTCCTATTTTTCTTCTAATAATGAGGCTAAGTAACGTTTAGCCAGCTAGAAGCTTGCTGGCATTCAGAGGCAGCCATTGAGAAGGACTGATCTGAAATGAGAGAAGAGGGAGCCATTAGACTAAAAATAAAATGAATTCCAAGCTTTTACTCTCTCCAGGGTTCTCTAGAGTGTCATAACTTATGGTTAATGAGGGCCCCAAGGGGGAAGGTCGTAAGTCAATGTCACTCTGCCGGTTCAGTGCAAGCCATAGAGCTAAATGTGTCAGTATATTTTGCCCTTGACCACAGGGATCTGGAATAAACCAAGGCATAAAATAACCTGACTTGCCCCTGAACGAAGAGACCCTGCTGCTAAAATGAGACTAAGCCATGTGGTAAGGTCAAAACATTCCTTTGACCTCAGGATTTGGGGCAGAATTTCTCGGAATGGCATGCCACATTTTCGTGATTTCTAAATGGAGGAAATCCTTCCTAATCTCTAAATGGAGGAGAATTTATACATCTCCATGGATCTCAGGAGAAATGGCCAATGCTTCTGTGAATACACTTTGTGCTGCTGGGTTTTTTTAAGTTTATTTATTTTTGACAGAGATAGAGTGTAAGCATGAGTGGGGGAGGGGCAGAGAGAGAGGGAGATACAGAATCCAAAGCAGGCTCCAGGCTCCCAGCTGTCAGCACAGAGCCTGACGCAGGGCTCAAACTCAAGAACCATGAGATTATGACCTGGGCCGAAGTCGGATGCTTAACCGACTGAGCCACCCAGGCACCCCTGTGCTGCTGTTTTAATGTTACTAATATGTGAATGAGGACTTACCACATAGAATCACACCATTAATGGGCTGGACATGATCTCAGACAACATGTTAGTGTAGGAGTTACTATAGTGAGCTAGAAAGAAGATTCCTGGGCAATCTTAATAGAGCACTGTGGTTAAGCGCAGGGAGTCTGTATCTAGGTTGCTTGGATTTCAATGCTGGTTCTGTCACTTCACCTCTCTACCTCAGTGACCTCATATGCAAAATAGGGATAATTAAAGTATGAGATTCACAGAGTGTTGTGAAGAGTAAAATGCCTAGAGTATCGGCCAAATTAAGTGCTATGTAATGTTTGCTCATATTATTGAATAATTTTGCATAATATTAATTATATGGTTTAAAATTTGTATTCACCACAAAAGAACATTTGTATGTTTGAAAAATGGTAAATCATATATATATGGGAAAGATGATCTATTCAGTTTACACAGTGTTCAGTGAACATTCTTGGACCAGTTGCAGTTACTAGAAATAAATTCTGTCCCCACAGCCTTTGTCCCAGAATTTGAGAACTAAAATTCATCTATCCATTCAACATCTATTGAGCACCTACTATGTGCCAGATACTGCTCTAGGTATCGGAAATACAGCACTGAACAGAGTCAAAGTCCCTGCTCTCATGAAGGTTATAGTCTAATGTAATGAGTAAATCCTTTAGTCCATTTTTTTTTAACATTTACCTATTTTTGAGAGACAGAGAGAGACAGAGTATGAGTAGCGGAGGGGCAGAGAGAGAGGGAGACACAGAATCTGAAGCAGGCTCCAGGCTCTGAGCTGTCAGCACAGAGCCCGACGCAGGGCTCGAACTCACAAACTGTAAGATCATGACCTGAGCTGAAGTCAGATGCTCAACCGACTGAGCCACCCAGGCACCCCAAGTCCATTTTTTTTTAATCTGAGGTTCAGAGAATCCTCAGCTGACTGCCCAAAATCACACAGCTAGTCCTAGATCTTGTGATCCCTTATCACATCAGACTTTTAAAAAACCTTGTTTACCATGCAACTTTAAAAATGTCTGAAAGAGGCATTTGCCTGTCAAGCTAGCTAATACAGAAAAAGCGTGGTCACATAAATGCACTGGCTGTTCCACATGTGACTCAGTCATGTGCTTTCCCATCTCCTTGGGGCTACCACACGTCCCCCTTTGCCTCTCTTGTCACGTTCACCACACTATGACCTTTCTGATACTTCCATTTAAAAAACATCTGAAAGCTGAAGTGATGAGTTAGGACAATAGTGACAATAAAGCAATAAAGATTTTCAGTATGGAAATGTTATAGTAGGAGAGACAACTTCATCTTGAGAATTTCAAGCTTCATACTGCATATTAGGAATGCTTCTGTACCTGTTGGGATAAAATGCTTATGTGCTTTGCGTCTCTTTTCCAGACTTCCCAAGTTGTACCCTAACCTGTTCAGAAATACCTACTTTACTCTCTTAGAACTTAGGGAATCAACTTAAATTTGTTTTCATTCTCTTGTTTATATAGACATGTATAGGAAAGTGTTTAAATAGGCAGTTAAGCATGTAGTTTTAGGGGTATGTGTGTGTGGCCTTTTATCTTCCCAACCATTGCATTTCTTTATTTCTAAGACATGATTCTCTGAGATAGACCATTAGATTTTGTGTGAAGAAAGAAAAATAATACTCAATTAAATGATCACTTGCCATCAACTGTAAATTTCATCCCGATTCCAGAGATGCAAAAACATGAAAAGAGCTTGATAATTCTTCATTAGTAAAAAAAAAAAAAAAGGCGGGGGTTTCATATAACCCATTACAAAATTATTCTTTTTAATGGATGCTGAATAATTATTGCATGAAAACCCTTTGGACTTGTTTCAAATATCCATCAAAAATGGCATCTGAGGGGAAAAAATAAAGTGCTAAAACCAAGTCCTGGGTATTTTATTAGAGCATAAACTAAAATAATGCATAGATGAAATGATGATGTTTTGGATTCACATCACAAAAATTACGGGAACATATAGATCAAACAAGATTGGCTATGGGTTGATAATTGTTCAAGTTGGATTGCAAGATATGATGGGAGCTTAGTATATTATTCTCTTAATATTTCAGAAAAAAATTTCCGTCTGTAAAGCATTAGTAGTAGAACCTCCCACAAATAGGATTGGCTTTTCTTAAATGGGGGAGATTTGTTCTATGCTCATGGTGGCAGGTTCCAGATAGAGACTGAAAAGAATATTTCCTGGGGCTGTGAGTGATGAGGTAAGTGGAAGGTATGCTTACCACTAGTCCTTCATCTTCCTTCTGAATACCTGATTTTGCTGACGTTGCCTGGGTCCTACCTTTTACTACAGTGATAGCTGGCTAGTCCTTGAAATTACTTCTAGACCCACAGGCCACTGTGCTACTTTACGGTACTTGGTCATCCTCAGAGGGTACACAAGGTTGGTATAAAGAATAATTAAAAGCAGCAACAATAGCAATTTAAAATTGAATTGAATGTTCCCTTAACTATGCTAAGTGGCTTGCCACACACAAGTTTATTTAATTCTCTTGACAACCCTAACTTGTCAATACTATTATGATTTTATTTCTACCCATGAGGAAACAGACTGAGAAACTTTAAGGGCATTCCCCAAAGCTGGCAAGTGGCAGGGTCTGGGTCTAAACCTGAGCCTGTGCTCGAAACCACACTAGGTATTGCCTTCTTTCCCAGTGACACTGGATTAAGAGCAATGGAAATCACAGCCTGCTGAGAATCACTTGCAGACCAGAACTAAAGACAGCCTCAAGCCAATAATCAGCAGATGTAGATGGGTGAAAAATAGCACAGATGCTGGAAAGCAACTCTTGTAGAAACAAATCAAAAGGAATGCAGAAACTTTACCAAGTAGATAAACATAGTACTAGCAGCGGGACAGGCAGAAGAGGCCAGCTCATGGATGATTTCCATTTTCTCCTGAGTCTTTAAATCATTTCAGAGTGTGCTCCTGCTTTGTCAAGCTTCTCATGTGTGCGCTTAGCTGGTGTGTTACCCATCATCCACTGGAACTCACACGGTCCTTCTAGACTTCCAAAGCTTGTCTCCATCAAGAAACTTAATGCTCATTAACTGTCATGATATGAAGAATATTTTCTTTTATGACTCTGTCCCTCCAGGGCCCTAACTGTCCAACCGCAATTTGTTTCAAAATCTAATCATCACTCTTAATCTTATAGAGACTCAAGATCTCTCCTGCCCTGCTAGGCTAAGTATTACCCTCCTCTCCAATTCACAAATACCTAAGTAACAATGAAATAAATAGATCTTTTGGAGTGGAAAATCTTGAGGTCATCAACTGGATTAGCCCATCATTTGGAATGCAGGGTCTGAGGGTAATTCAGGGATGACATGTATACTCAGAAGCAATGGAAGTCACACTGGGGGTGGGACTAGGATGAGACGCTTGTACTGGAACTAGCACAGGGCTTGGCATATAGCATATTCCATTTGTACTCTTCCCCTACGCTTCTAATAATGTCACCAAAAAACACATCACCTTCTTTGCCTACACCATATGGAATTTACCATCAACCAAAGTCCTAAAGTCTTATTTCACAAGTGCAAGTTCTTCCAATGAGTACTTGTGCATTTACACTTACAGGTCAAAGTAAATAATCTTATATTTACCACTGTTACATAGTCTAGGTAGATTCAGATCAGATCTGCTTGGATTTTGATAATGTCAACATACTAATGAACTAATTCTTTTTGTATGTGTGCTGCTGAAGTAAGCACTGTAGTAATGCTTCTTGGCTTTATATCCAGAAATCTGTATAATATACATCTATCCAAGACACTAACAAAAATACTTACTAGGATAGGACCATGAACAGAGTTTTTTATAAGCCACCAGACTGCCCACCCCCAACCCCTGGTTGCTAAGAAGCTCCCTCTAAGTATGTTCATTCAACCAGTTATTAATCTGCTTAATTGCATTAGCTCGGCTCGTATTTCTTAATCTTATCTCCAATTATATCATGAAGAAATTACACAATGACCCACTGAAGTTCATGAACATTTTGTCTGTTGCATTTCCTTGCACTCTTGTTTCCCACTAATTTGGCCAGATTTAATTTGGCTAAAAGCAATTTGACTAAAAGCAATTTGGTCAAGAAGACGATTTTGTCAAAACAGCGATCTGGATACAGAAGAATAATGCCAATCAGTGTTTTCAAAGTTGATAATTTTTGTGTGCTACTTGATAGAGCTATGACCCATTTTGTACCTTATATATATTTGTCAATATTCTGTTTTTTCTCAATAGTTTGATTTTTAAAATTAATAATTCATCTCTAGCCAGTTGTTCAAGCTGGCTTGAACATTCAAACATTGCTTATAATGCAGACTAACTGAAATAATATAACTGTTCAGCAGTTAATTAGAAGAAAGCAAATGTCCAACAACTGATGTATTGTTTTTTAAAAAAATATGCTAGGTTCCAGATACCATATGGTAGGTAAAATATAATATGTAGTCATAGGAAATGCATATAAGGATGTCATACACTAATGCTCAATCATGGTTGGCACTCCTGAGTGGGATTATCTTTAAAGATTTGTTTTGGTTTGTATTTATAATTTTCCATAATAAGCATGTGTTTCTTAAAAAGTCTAAAATAATACATAAATCATAATTGTAGTCAATTGTTCAATCACTCCATTAGTTTCAAGTATGTAGCTGCTTTTGTTGGATTCTTGTTCCCTAAGCAATTCCTTAATTGTTCAAACTTTGCAGTGTAAACAGAGCAATTGTTTGAAGATGAACTCTGGAAACTAACATAGTGTTTGAAGATACTTACAGTGTTAAAAGCTGTCCCATGTTTTATCACTCATACCTGAACATATAATGATGGAAGATATTCATTTTTTTTAAGTTTACTTGTTTTTGAGAGAGAAAGCGTGCGAGTGAGTGAGGGAGGGGCAGAGAAAGAGAGGGACAGAATCCCAAGCAGGCTGTGCACTGCCAGCACAGAGCCCGACAGGAGGCTCGAACCCAAGAACCATGAGTTCAAGACCTGAACCCAAATCAAGAGTCAGACGCTCAACTGACTGAGCCACCCAGGTGCCCGTGGAAAAGATTCATTTTTAACTAATGTATTGTGTTGACCAATTTGCTTTTGACCAAATTACTTTTGGCTAAAAACATACTACCATTTACCAGGCTAGTAATATATTAGAGAAAATAAATGTGACTACCCCCATGATTTCCTTTTAAGTGAATCTATGCTGGATCCTAGGGATCCACTGGCATTTCCTTTGGACAGTCTATAAACCATTCCTTTAACAATCCATTTTAGAATCTAGCCAGTTTGAGAAAATTAGCACTACGTGTAAGTTCCTTTTGAAACTGTCTGAAGACACCAATGGGGGGTAACCCCCTACTTGAAAATAAATGCTGATAAACTCAGCTGTCTGAGCACTCCATTCCAAGTATTTTACACTGTTCTCAAGGAAATTGCTCAATTTCTCCACCCTCTAGTGTCTCTACAGAATGAATTCAAGAATATGACATACCTTTAATATTCTCCCACCCCATAGTTTTCCCCTGCTATTTTCCCTTGACCCACCTTACTGTTATCACTGTTATTTTAAAAATCAGTGTGGTTCCAGGGGCAGTAATTGCTGCTTGGCCCTGCTCTTGGTCTATATTTATGGCTGTCTGAGAAGAAAGGTGTAGAGGAGTCACCACAAGCTCCTGTGAGTTGCCAGCCAAGTCTTCTTGAGCCTTCTAAGCGCTGCCTTCAGGCAAATAGGTGATAGGTTGCACTTTATGATTTTAAGTAATATACCATATTAGATATGACAAAATATTTAAATTATTTTCCATCTTCTTTGTAAAAGGCTCTGGTCAGGATTAACTTTAAGTTGTCCTCACCTTCCTAGGGTTTGTTTAAAATACAATAATCGGGGCACCTGGATGACTCAGTCAGTTAAGCATCTGACTCTTGGTTTCACTCAGGTCATGATCTCACAGTTTGTGCATTTGAGCCCCACATTGAGCTCCATGCTGACAGTGAGGAGCCTGCTTAGGATGCTCTCTCTTTCCCTTTCTCTCGGCCCTCCCGTGCCTGCACTTGCTCTGTCTCTGTCTCTAAATAAATAAATAAATAAATAAACTTAAAAAAATAAAATAATCTCATCTCTCAGTGTTTGTTCACAAATATTTGCTTGCCTGTGTAATCTCTGAAAACTTGAATGATTGAAGGAATGTACTTTAAATAGGATGTGAAATCATAGTAGTTAATTTCCTATTCCTTCAGGCTTTCATTCATTCAATAAACGATGAAAAGTAAAAATAACAAAAATAAAGGAAACTATTAGCTCTATCCAGAGACAAATGAGACATTGTTTAAATATGAGTTCTAGAATGGTGGTGATTCCATCAGGGTTTGGTTGTTAGAATGACAGAGAATAATTACTTGAGCGTTTATAATTCCAGTGTCTTTGTCTACCTTTTGGCAACTGCCCTCCAAGTATTCCTATCAGAGTCTGAGCACAACTCTGAGGAAAAGACCCAGGTCTGTCAAAGATGAAAAACAGAACAACCTGAGTGAACCTCTCAGTGGAGAGGTGTCATCTTTGATCAAAGAAATAGAGAAATCTTGAAAAAAGCTTTTCTGGTCCCTAATTAGGTAATTTTTCCTGAACTGACCTACGCAATATAGTTCACCTTTGTTTCTGCCCTTTTTTTCTCCCCAACCTTTTTTTTTTTTTCTTTTAATTTTATTAGAACGAGACAAGGAATTACCAAGAATGGCTCTGATGTAGTGTCTGGTTAATGAAGCTAACACACTGCCTAAATATTTATTCTCACGTACAGGGTATTTAGATTGCATATGTGTAGAAATGTTGTCAAGTTAAAAATAACTCTTTCTGCAAGGCAATGGCACACTGGAATGCTAATCCAAGCCACAGCTTATCCTTCTGAGACTAGCATCCTGGGTGTCCTGGCTGCCCAAAGTAAACAACCCCAGCCTCATTTCCTTAGGAATCTTCACCTTTTTGCTTGAGCTCTTTTAAAAATGTGTGCCGAGACTAGCAAGAAACAGCAGCAAGAGGAAGAGAAAAATCTTCAGATAGCCGCTTGTTTCCAGAGACCCCCCCCACATTATCTACTGAATTCCTGGTGGGTAAATTTCCTTCCCTCCAGACCAAAGGTAGCTTCGCCATTCTGATCCTTAGAGTCAATGAGGACATTGCCTAAACAGAGTGCAGCTAATCAGTAATGTGGTTCAAAGGGTAGGTTCATGGAAATACCTGGAGCCAGGTGAGGCCACTTAGTCCTGGAAGGGAGAAAGGCTGGAGAAGGGGAGATGGCGTCTAAGCCAGGCCCTACCACTGCTGTTCCTTTGGACTTTAGCTGGGGTGCCCTAGCCCCTCTGGGCCTCACCTTCGCAGCTTATAAACTGGAGGGAACCTGTATCACAGGACTGTGCACTGGGGGCTGATAGATCGATGCGAACCACTATTCAGAGTGAGAAAGACAATGATAAGCAAGAACCTGGATGCTTTGTGTGGATGCACATTGGTGCTGTTGGCGAGAAGGGCACAGAAAGGGGCTTGGGGTCTCAGGGTAAGTTTGAGGTGCCCACAGTAACATTCCCCAGGGAAGAGACAAAGGTAAAGTAGGAGAGTGGGAGAAACATCTGGGCAAAGATTTAAGAGAAAAGAAACTGCGTGAATAGAGTGTAGGTCTTCTCCTTTATGGTCTCCAGAGCACAGAAAGATTTAACAACACTTTTCCCTACAACAGAGAAATATTCTACAGTGATGCCCTCTTAGAAACAGATTATCTACATAGCTAAAAGCATGAGTATTTCACCCTTGGAGTCTTGTTAAACTTGAACAAAAACATTAAAAGTTCCTGTAAATTTCTACAAAAAAGACTGGACGCCATTAACATGAGACACATAACTGCCTTATATATTGTTGAACTTGTTCTACATCATGTTATGTCTGACAAGCCACGGGCTCTTAGTCTGCATCGTAATAACTTCCAGCTTCCCACGGTAACTTGCCACAATCACAAGGAACGGGTCTGCTCCAGCAGCACCTGACCCCAGCAGATCTTCCAGGTCATGCAGAGCAGTGCCAACACAATTTGGCAGCGGGTTTCTCCAATCCCCTCCCAGGCCTTAGCAAGCACCAAGCGACCCTTGGGGTAAAGACCCACAGACCTGGACTGACATTTGGTTTCAATTCTGCTGAGCTTCTTTTCTCTACGGAATTAATCCTGTTTACACACACCCATTTTCAAGTGGCAAAGATAATTTGATCCCGTATTAAAGGACACTGATTACTCTGAGAACAGACAGAAAAAACTCAGCCCATCTTGGGCACTTCCATACAAGTGGAAAAGCACAACAAGTCTATGTGACTATTTCATTATGGAAGGATTTTTCTTTTTTAAGCAGTGGCTTTTTTTTTTCTTTTGGTCTTTTTAAACCAGAGCTGTGTGTGCATGTTTGACAGTGAGCTGTTATTCTAAAAGGCAGCAGGAAAGGCGGCATGTTAAAGTTTCACATTAAACAACAAAGAGTTTCAAGGAACGTCCTCAAATTACATTCACGGTTTCAAAGTTCAAGAATTGTGGCAGAGCACTGCTTACCTTACAATTTCAGGTCCCAAGAGGTCTTTAAGTCTAAAGCAGTACATCAAATGTGCAGGATTTATTTTCTTGCGTGAAAGTCTAATGTGTCATAGCACCCAGCTCACTGGGAGGAACCGACCTCCTCTTCCCGAACACCAATGAGGAAACCAGAGGAGCACATGTGGGAAGTGGCTTCCCTGAAAGCCTGTCACAGTCTGCCCATGCTCTTTGTGACCGAGATGCCAAATCAACCTTGGCATGAGGCTCACAAAGCACTTCATTGTGAGGTCCTGGTTAAGTCTTGGGGGAAGGAAAGAGTTATTAAAAAAAGGGGGGGGGGGCTCTAGCCAATCTGTAGTTTTCATGCTTTTGTTGGGATGGGCCTCCCATTCATTAAAAATATAGAGAATTATTTTTCTGTTAGCTTCCTAGGGAGCAAGTAAGACTTGTAACAACCCACCAATACACAGAGATAAGAGGAAAAGCTTATCTCTTGGAATTCTGCTATGCTCCTTGCTGGTGTGAAGAAGGGCTCTACAGTTAAAACTCCATCTCACTTCTTAGAAAAGTGTCTAGTCTGCAAGAACTGCCAGGATGTTTTATTGGAAGGAAGTTCACAATTATGAGTGTACAATAATGTGTGCTAACCAGGCCCCACCAAGCCCAAAGATAAAATGAAAATCTACTGCTCTGTGCAATAAAATCAATCTGTGACATAATATTTCAAGTGGACTTTCCCCATCAAGCTAACTAGAAGCCATTGTGAAAAGGAAGTACATGTCTTCTCATGGGACATGGATATACAGCGACCAGAAAAACATTTACTTTTACTTTCATGTCCATCTGCTACAACATGCCACAGAAAAGAAAAGAGGTATTGGGTGGCAAAAAAAAAAAAAAAAGTCAAAATAATCAAGCCTCTTCAAACTCCATACATTAAGACTTGAGCCATGATTACCCTAGGCTTAGAGTTTGATGCTGTTGGGTCTTTCTGCAGCCCTTACTAGGACTCTAGCCTGAAGCAATTAATCATGATGAGCAGTTGGCTCTGGGTGTAACTAAGAGAGAAAGGCAGCACCCTGAAGTAGAAAGTGGGGCAAAGAGACCCATATTCAAGTTCTGGTTCTGGTTATACAATCAGCTCTACACTCAGGAAAATCTTGAGGTCTCTCTGGATCTCAGGTTTGTTTTTGTCCAATGAGGCAGTTGCACCAGTTCAGAAATAGAAAAGTAAATGCAAAGACTCAAAGTGCAGTTCACCGGGTGGGCTAAGGTGAGATGGAAAACACAGGTCTGTACTTCAGACGAAGCTATTATTCTACAATAATGGATCCTAATTGGTTATGGGATGAATTATGATCTTATGATTTTTTTTTATTTTAAAGTTTATTTTATTTACTTGGAAAGAGACAGAGACAGTGCAAGTGGGGGAGGGGCAGAGAGAGAGGGAGAGGAAGAGAATCCCAAGCAGGCTTCACGCTGCCGATGCGAGGCTCGAACCCACGAACCCTGAGCTCATGACCTGAGCTGAAACCAAGAATCGTACGCTTAACCAACTGAACCACCCAGGTATTTCCAAATCTTCTGATTTTTAAAAAGAAGCTAGAAGTTCAGATTTTTATGTGAAATCTCCTGAGTTTTATATGTGGAGACACATACTCAAAATGTTTAATGAATGCCATGAATGCCGAGAAAAATCTATCTGCTGGTTAAACTTGCCCTGTAGGTTACCAGTTTGAGACTTACAGACTAGATGATCTTGAGTCTTATCCTGCTAGAAAATAAAAAACCCAGGGAAATTGGTCTCTAAAAGAAACTTTCAGCCGCTTAGCAGTCAAGATAGGACTTAAAGAAGAGGCTGCCTAGTACTCCTGTGGTGACACTGGAGATCCTCACTCCCCTACTTCATGGTGGTAACCACACGGGTGATGACCTTACATGACTGACTTTCTTTGGATAGGGCTGGTGTGGAACCCATGAGATCATTAGCATTCTAAGAATCTGATGAGTGAAAAAAAGGCAGGAGAACCCACACAGGGGAGAGAAGAAAATATTGTTCCAGCAATATAAAAACCAACCGGATCCAATGCTGCTAGTCTTATCTTAAGACTGAAATACTGAAAGCAAAAGCAAAAGGTCCAATGGGACTTATATAAGGGAAGCAAAGGTTTAGTGACTTGCTCAATAAAAGAGAGATGTTGGGGTGTGGTAAGTTGGAGATGTGTGCAAAATGAAGTTCACCAAATAATTCTCTTCTAGGTCGATAGACAGAAGTAAAGTCAGGAATACTCAGTCCTCATGGTCTGACCATTACAATCCTTCCTGAGCTACTGGATGAGCTCTGACTGGGCGAAGAATCCCCTTTGGTGAGTGGAGACTCATCCTTGTTAAGAGAGAAGAGTGCTGAATCATCGGGGACCAAGGCCAGAGCCCTGAAAACATATTCAATAAATATTTGCCCTGCCTGATGAACCCTGGCAAGGAGACTGTGGACCAAAGACAGAGATGGTAGACAAAGCCTTTGATCTTTCAAGACTTGGCTACAATCTGAGTCATTTCATCCCAGGGAATTTCCCTTAGTCTCTCAGTCTGCCTTTACTACAGAGTATCTTTTATTTTGCTCTTAGGTTAGTACTTAAATTGAATTTGATTTCTTGTATACCTATCTGTCTACCTCATTAAACTAATAAATCTCTCTCACTCACATTTTTATTTCTAGGACTAGCATCGTCCATGCTTGGCACAGGTAAGGAACTTAGTAAATATGAGTTGAATGCATTAGTAAATAGACAAAAAGCTAATAACTAGGAGAAGTAATGTGCATTACAAATGCAGTGAAATTAAAGTGGTAAGGCAAATCTTTGGAAGAAGATTAGGTTTAGATATACATTTTTGCATGAGGATTATATTTTCTCCAATGTATAGTTAATTTTTTTTTCAGTTTCATCCTATTATGGATTTTTAGCTTGCATTTGTTGAATATAATATTCCTTATTACAGTAGTTACTGCCCTTTGCCATAATCCAAACTTTCTAAACATTTACGTTTTCTATGACCATCTATGGGAATGTTTTGGAACCATCTATGGAAATAGTGAGTATACAGCTGAGAGTTAAGATAATTTGGCCACCTTCAAATCTCATATTGCTTTCACAAATACAACAGAGGGAGTGAAGGTAATTCACGTAGCTCTGAGCAGTTACAAGGTAATAAGTGACAGCAGCAACACACTGCCCAGAGGGCTCGAGGGACCAAGGATTAGAATGGATGGCAATCATTCTTTTACATACAGCTTTGGTACTAAGTGGAGAGAGCCTTCACTCTAAATTTCAAAATAAAATTTAAGAATAAAAAAATAAACAAGATTTCAACTGAATTAAATTTGTTTTGACCACAAGATTATATGACCATTTGAGAAATTGATGAATACAAAGAGATACAGGGACAAAGGAAAAGCAACATAGGTATTTGTCATTCATGACTACAATAGCAAACCACCCTAAACATAGTAGCTTAAAACATCTCTTTTATCATCTCCATGGTTCTGCAAACCTACTGGGCCCAACTGGGTGAATCTCCTGATCCATATAATATTACCTACACTGAACGATCTGAGGACAGATAATTTGTTTCCTCTTTCCTATTTTGATAATAGACAACCTAACAGGTGTAAGGTAATATCTCACTGTGATTTTTATTTGCACTTCCCTGATGATTAGTGATGTTGATTATGTCTTCATGTATCTGTTTGCTATTTGTATGTCTTCACTGAAATAAGTCTATTCAGGTTCTTTGCTCATTTTCTTTTTTTTTTTTTTTTTTTTTTTGCTATTGAGTTTTATGTGCTCTTTGTATATTTTGAATACTAACCCATTATCAGATTCATGGTTTGCAAATATTCTCTCCCTTTCCACAGGTTACTTTTTAATTTTGTTTATGATTTCCTTTGTCGTATAGAAACATTTTAGTTTGATGAAGTCCCACTTGTTTAGTTTATTTTTGCTTTTGGTGTCAAATCCAATAACTCATTGCCAAAGACTGATGCTAAGGAGTTTACCCCCTGGTTTCTTCTAGGAGTTTTATGGTTTCACTGTGTAGAGTGGTTTTATTGTGTAGAGTCTAAGACAAGTGTTCAGTTTTATTCTTTAGCATGGATATACAGATGTCTCCTGCTTTTCAAAAGTTCACATTATGCCACTTCATTTTTACAAAAAGACCTACATTAGTACTTGTTTTCACTAACCAAAAAAAATCCAAAGAGGATTTTTGCCTTTATGAAAAAAAGGTGAAAAGCAAAAATAGTGTTCAGTGTTTGTTTTGCAGTGAGCCATTTGTAGAGGCAGCTCACACCCAGAGCAGCAAAAGTGGCACCCCCAAGCTCCTTCCCTAGAACTACACACAGCATCTCAGCATCAAGCTGCCATAGCTTTGAATTTGGTCTATGAGCATCTATGTTTTATCTTGATTTATTTTGTGCATGCATTAGCAAGATGTATCCTAAGGTATCAGAAAAGCTTAAGAAAGCTTATTTTTGGGGTCTGGAAACACTTAAAAAATTTTTTCACATAAATTAATGGTAATTGCTTCTTTGATTTATGCCATTTGGCTTATGGAAAGGTCATAGGAATGCTCTACTTTTGGATATCAGGGGAAAACTATATCATTTTCCCAACACCATTTACTGAAGAGACTTTCCTTTCCCCACTATATGTAGTTAGTTCCTTTGTTAAAATTTTTAAAAAAATATCTCTTTCACTATTTTTGTGAGAGAGAGTGCAGGAAAGCAGGGGAGGGGCAGAGAGAGAAGGGGACAGAGGATCTGAAGTAGGCTCCACGCTGACAGCAGCCAGCCTGATAAGGGGCTCAAACTCACAAATAGTGAGATCATGACCGAGCTGAAGTCAGATGCTCAACCAACTGAGCCACCCAGGTACCATAGATCCTTTATTAAAATTAATTGACCATACACATATGAGTTTATCAATCTGTTTCATTGATCTATGTGTCTGTGTTTATGCTAACACCATACTGTTTTGATTACTTTAGCTTTATCATGTAGTTTAATCAAGAAATGTGATGCCTTTGTTCTTTCTTAAGATCACTTTTGGCTATTTGAGATCTTTTGTGGTTCTATACAATTTTGGAATTATTTTTTCTATTTCTGTGAAAACTGTCATTGAAATTTTGATAGAGATTGTACTAAATCTGTAAATTGCTTTGGGTATTATGGACATTTTGACAATATTAATTTTTCCAGTCCATAAACACGAGCAATCTTTTCATTTATTTGTGTCTTCTTTAATTTCTTTCACCAATGTTTCATAGTTTTTAGTGTCCAGATCTTTCATCTCCCTGTTTAAATTTATTCCTCAGTATTTTGTTCTTTTTAAAGCTATTGTAAATGGGATTGTTTTCTTAATTTCTCTATTCTTTAAATGTTTTTTGAGAGAGAGAGAAAACAAGTAGGGGAGGGGAAAAAAGAGAGGGGGACAGAGGATCCCAAGTGGGCTCTGCTCTAACAGCAGAGAGCCCGATGTGGGGCTCAAACTCATGAACCGAACTGTAAGATCATGACCTGAGCCAAAGTCAGAGGCCTAACTGACTGTGCCACCCAGATGCCCCTTAATTTCTCTTTCTGATAGTCCATTGTTAGAATATAGAAATGTAACTGATTTTTGCATATTGATTTTGTATCCTGCAACTTTTCTGAATTTGTTTATTAGTTCTAACAGTTTTTATTTGTTTTTGGGAGAGTGTTTAGAATTTTCTATATATAAGATCATGTCATTTGCAAACATTACTTTTTACTTTCCAATTTGGATGCCTTTTTATTTTTTTATTTTTTCTTGTCTGATTGCTCTGGCTAGGACCTCCAGTAATATGTTGAATAAAAGTGGTTAGAGTGGGCATTTTGTCTTGCTCCTGATCTTTGAAGAAAACCTTGCAGCTTTCCACTGCAGAGTATGATGTTAAGCTGTGGGCTTGTCATACACGGACTTAATTGTGTTGAAGTATGTTCCATCTGTACCCAGTTAGTTGAGAGTTTTTATTACAAAAAAGATGTTGAATTTTTCCAAATAACTTTTATGCATCTATTGAGATGATCATATGATTTTTATCCTTCATTTTGTCAATGAAGGATATTTATTATTTTGCATGTATTGTAACATCCTTGCATCCCAGGGATAAATCCCATTTGATCATGGTGTATGATCCTTTTCACATACTGTTGAGTTTAGTTTGCTAATATTTGGTGGAGGAGTTTTGCTTCTATGTTCATCAAAGATATTGGTCCCTAATTTTCTTTTCATGTAGTGTCTGTGACCAGCTTTGGGATGAGATAATGCTAGCCTTGTAAAATGAGTTTGGAAGTATTACTTCCTCTCCTAATTTTTAGATGAATTTGAGAAGGATTTGTATTAACCCTTTAAATGTTTGGCGAAATTCACCATTGAAGACATCTCGTCCTGGACTTTCCTTTGTTGAGACGTTTTTGATTACTAATTCAATCTCTTATTCATTATTGGACTGTTCGGATTTTCTATTTCTTCATGATCCAGTCTTGGTAAGTTGTATGCTTCCAGGAATCTATTCATTTCTTATAGGTTATCTAATTTGTTATAAAGAGTATATAATTGTTCATAGTAGTTTCTTATAATACTTAGTACTTCTGAGTTATCAATGTTTCCTCTTGCATTTCTGATTTTATGTTTCTAAGTCTTCCTTTTTCTAAGTTAGCGTTAAAAGTTTAGATAAGCTACACCATGGTATTGCTGCACTGTCATGTTGTTGTTGTTGTTGTTGTTGTTGTTGTTGTTGTTGTTTTGGCCAGGTGGACTGCAGCAGTCTTAAACTGACATTAGCCTCTTAAAAGTGAAGCTGGGGCTGTTTGTTTTGCCCCAGATAACAGTTCACAGAGTCACAAATGGGGGGGGGGTTCTGATATGACTCCACCAATGGCCCTTGTGATACAGAATTCCCCTACCTCACAAGCCCTTCCCCTATCATGCCCCTTAAATTATGCATTTATTATCTTGTGATTATCCTTGAGATAAGATCCCCTACAAAGTTTGCCAAAACCCCACTTGTTTTTTGTATGGATTGGGCAATATGGCCTCATATCAAGAATCCCAAAGCACTCCACCCACCCTCAGACTCTCATAAAGGCACGTGTCCAAGTAGTGCAACTCCCTCTGCATGCAACTGCCTTGACCTCCCTGTGGGCCCCCAGAGGCATGCCCTGTACTTCCTTCAGAAGCTCTGAGCAAGGAACTTCTCTATTTGAACTCCTTTGTGGTCTTTTGTTGACCCAGGTTCAGCATCCAGCATCCAAGGGCTCTACTTAGCAAATGTTAGTTTTAAGTCACAATAGTTCATCTAGCTTAAAGATTTGTCATTTTTATCTTTTCAAAAATCAGCTCTGAGTTTTACTGATATTTTCTATTGGTTTTTTTGGGGGGGTATCTATTTAATTTATATATACTCTGATCTTCATTTCCTTCCTTCTGCTAACTTTGAGCTTAGTGTGTTCTTTTTCCAGTACCTTGAGGTAGTTAGGTTGTTTGAGATCTTTCTTTTTTCTTAATGTAGGTCGGGATTTATCAGTATAAATTTCCCTCTTAGAACTGCTTTTGCCACATCCTTAAGTCTTTGTATGTTGTGTTTGCATTTTCATTTCTCTCAAGATTTTTTTTTAACTTCTCTTTGGAATTATTCCTTGACCCATTGGTTGTTCGAGACTGTATCTGTTATTTTCCAGTTTTCTTCTTGTAATTGATTTCTTGTAATAGTTCAAGATTACAAGAATAGTTGATTCTTCTTATAATAGTTTTACATGACTATGGTTGGAAAAGATATGTGGTATGATTTTAGCCTTAAGTTTATTAAGATTTGTTTGGTAACCTAACATATATATTTACCTTCACCAGTGTTCTGTGTATTTTCATGTTTTCACATTACTAATTAGTCCCCTTTCATTTCAACTTGAGGAACTCCCTTTAACAGTTTCTCACAAGGATGGTCCAGTGCTGATGACCTCTTTCAGCTTTTCTTTGGAAAAGTCTTTATCTCTTCTTCAATTCTGAAGGATGACTTTTCCAGGCAGTTTTCTTTCTTTCAGAACTTTGAATATGTCATCCCTCTCCCTTTTGGCCTGTAAAATTTCTGCTGAAAAAACTGCTGATATTCTTATGGAGGTTCCCCTTATACATAATAAAATGCTGTTTAAATAATAATAATCTTGATGCTTTTAAGATTTTCTCATTGTCTTCCACTTTTGACAATTTAGTTATAATCTGTTTCAGTGTGAGTCTCTTTAGATTCATCTTTTTAGGTACTCTTTGGGCTTCTTAATCTGGATGTCTGTTTCATTCTTTATATTAGAGAAGTTTTTAATTTATTTTATTTTTTGTTTATATATTTTTATTTTATATTTATTTTATTTTATTCTTTGAAAAACTCCTTTTTCAAAGAATAAATATTTCCTTTCTCTTTCTCTTCTCCTTCTGGGACTCCTATAATATGTATATTATTCTGTTTGATGTTGTTCCATAAGACCTTCAAGCTGTCTTCACTCTTCTTCATTCTGTTTTCTTTTGGCTTCTCTGATTGAATGAATTCCACTGCCCTGACTTTGAGTTCATTGATCCTTTCTTCTGCTTGATCTAGTTTACTCCTGAACTTCTCTACTGAATTTTTTTGGTCTAGTTATTTTTCTTTAGTTCCATATCTGTTAGAACTTTTTAGTACTTTCTCTTTGCTGAAATTCTTACTTTGCACATTTATTGCTCTCCTGACCTTGCTGAGCATCTTTATGACTGTTATTTTAAACTTGCTATCAGATAAACCACTTATCTCCATTTCATTAAGATCTGTTTCTGGAGATTTATCTTATTCTTTTTTAAAACAATTTTAGGTTTATTTATTTTGAGAGAGAGAGAGAGAGAGAGAGAGAGCAGGGGAGGGGCAGAAAGAGAAAGAGAGGGAGAGGGATAGAATCCTATGCACTAACAGTGCAGAGCCCAACATGGGACTCAAACTCACAAACCATGAGATCATGACCTGAGCTAAAATCGGATGCTTAACCAACTGAGCCACCCAGGTGTTCCTATCTTGCTCTTTTTAAAAACATATTCCCATTTATTCATTTTCCTTGACTCCATGTGTTGGTTTCTGTGTATAAAACAGTCACCTCTCTCATTCTTGACAGACTGGTCTCACGTAGGAGTTGATCCTCATCAATCTGCCTAACATGAGCTTCTGGTTGCCTCTCAAACCTTCGTGATTGTACATTACACTGTCTTTGTTCTTAGTGTTTCCCAGTAGTTGAGGGTGTAATAAGACCCATCAGTGTCTCAAAGATGAGGATCACAGTCATCATCTAGATATAGGTTGTTTAGAAGCTGGACCCTTAGGCAACTGCTCAAAAAAATATGCAGTTGAACCCCTTCCAGGGAGAAACCAGGATACTGGTGATTTTTTCCTGTCCCTCTGTGCTGAGGCCAGGTGTATTGCTATGGGAGTTGCTCCTATACCTGTTTAAAAACTGCCTCTTTGTTTTCTGTAGACCTGTGAGATTCAAGAATACAAGCCCTGTTGGCTATCAGAGCTAGGTGATTTAGGGACCCATCCCTCAGGTGGCAGACATAAAGGTCTGGGCACTAAATGTGTGGACATTCTCCTTCCAGGAAAGTACCTGTGACATTCTCCTTCCAAAGGGATACTGACAACTTGGTGCTACTATTGGAGAAATAAGGTGGGGAAGTGTCCATCAGCTCTTTGGTGCTTTGGGAAGGATCACAGTGAGCACCTAAATGCATGCTAATTAGAGACCAGACACTCAAGCAGTAGCTTGTAACATATGAAGTCAAAATCCTCCCTAGGGAAGACTAAGAGATGGACATTTTTGCCTGCTCCCTCTGCATTGGACCCAAGAAGGAGAACCACAGTGAGAGCTTGCACATCCATTAAAAATTGCTTCTTTGATGTAAATCATGTCTAAATATACAAAGAACCCATACAACTCAATGGCAAAAAACACAAAGAATCTCATTTAAAAAAAATGGGCAGAGGAAGTGAATAGACATGTTTCCAAAGAAGACATACAACTGGCCAACGGGTATGTGAAAAGGTGCACTAATCACCAGAGAAATATAAATCAAACCGCAATGAGCTATTACTTCACATCCGTCAGGGTGTCTACTTATGAACAAGATAAGAGATAACAACTGTTGGCAAGGATGTGGAGAAAACAGAACTCTTAGGTATTGTTGACAGGACTGCAAATTGGTGCAGCCACTCTGGAAAACATGGGGAGGTTCATCAAGAAATTAAAAATAGAACTACCATATGATTAAGCAATTCTCTTTCTGGGTATATATTTGAAGGAAACAAAATTACTACCTCGGAAAAAAAAAATCTGTTCCTCCATGTTCACTACAGCATTATTTACAATAGTGAAGACATTGATGAAGATGAATGGATGCAGAAATTTTATATATAAATATTGATATAAACATATGTAATTATAATATACTATAATATATGTGTGATATATATCTGACATAATTATCTGCTATATTATCTGATATGTGTGTGTATATACACACAGATACATATATATCAGGCATAAAAGAAGGAAATCCCGCCATTTGCAACAACATGGATGGACCTTAAGAATATTATGCTAAGTGAAATAAGTCAGACAGAGAAAGACAAATACCAGATGATCTCACTTATATGTAGAACCTAGAGACACCCAAACTCACAGATACAGAAAACAGCTTTGTGGTTGCTAGAGCTGGGGTTGGGGTGGGGAAAATGAAGGTAGGAAAAGTGAAGGCAGGCAAAACGGGTGAAAGTGGTCAAAATGTATAAATTTCCAATTGTAAGATAAATAAGCCCGGGAATGTAATGTACAGCATGGTAACTAAAGTTGTGTTGGGCTCCATGCTGAGAGCGTGAGGCCTGCTTGAGATTCTCTCTCCCTCTCTCTCTGCCCCTACCCCGCTCATGATCTCTCCCTCTCTCTCTCTGTCTCTGTCTCTGTCTCTCTCTCTCTCTCAAATAAGTAAATAAACTTAAAACAAAACAAAACAAAACACAGTTCTCATTATAAGAAAATTTAAATGTATGTGAGGTGGTAGATGTTAACTAACCTTACTGTGGTAATCATTTCATAATATATACATATATCAAATCATCTTGTTGTACATCTAAAAGTAATACAATGTTATATGTCAATTGTATCTTAATAAAACTGGTGGTGAGGGGAAATCACTTCTTTGCTGTAGTTTTGTGATACTTGTGAACAAAAGCCCTGTTGGCTTTCAAAGCTAACTGTTTGGGGTCCCCATCCCTCAGAGAGAGCCTTAAAAGTTGGGGTGCTATATATGTGATGCAAACACTTTGCTCCTCAAGAAGTTGGGAATTGGAGGTTCCCTCCCAACTGAATGATACTGTATCAGGGGTGGGGTATATAGTGAAGGGGTATCTCAGCCTTCCTACTCATTTCAGTGTGCTCATTTCCTCATACACCCAATGTGTAGGAGTTACTCAGCTTGTTTCTGGATTTATCTCCAAGGGCATTGCTCCTTGTGTAGTTACACATTCAGTGCCTCCATGGGAGGAGGGAGGTTCGGGGGCCTCTTATATTGCCATGTTGGTTCCTCTCCACGTAGTTTTAGATCTGTATTTTAAAATAATTATTCCCAACCCGGGGGTAGAGTGTGACCATTGGGGGACAGAGATAGCAGGAATAGGGTGGGAGAGGTAAACAGGCAGCCAGAATTACTAGCTCAGAAGCATTTCTAAAGTAAACATGTCAGCATCATATCTAGAGAGCAAGAGAGCCCTTGTCAAAATGCATCCCTTCATTTTCCTTATTGCCATCCCCCACCAAACAGATTTAGCCAGTTAAAGATGGAACCCTGACATGTTCCTCCATTGAGCTTAGAATCCTGCAAGAGGTCAAAAAATAAAATTCATTAAAAAAAAAAAACCAAGAAATTCTAAAATAAAAATAAGCAGAGTAAAAAATAAGCAGATATATATGAAAAAGATCCATCTAGTCAAAGAGAGAATTAGTGAAATTCTTAAAAACAGAATAGAATTGGCAGTTAAACAATCTTTAAAAGGAAAACAGCTGAGAATTTTCCAGAGACATTAGTTCTTACATTCAAGTTATATAAGGTTCCCAGGAGGATAAGTAAAAATAAATCCATACCTGACATAAAATCTTGGGTTAAAATCTGGACTCTCTCTCCTACTAGATATGTCATATTTCAAGTTACTTGATTTCCCTAAGTGCCTATTTCTTTATTAAAGTAGTGATGGGACCTGCCTTTGGCAACTTTTTTAAAGGATTACAAATTCTTTGACAAGAAAAGGTGGGGTCTATGTCCCTACTCTTGAATCTGAGTAGGAAGCCTGTGACTGCTTCCTCCAGTGGAGTATGGCAGAATCAGTGCTTTGTGATCCCTGAAGCTAAGTCATAAAAGGTCTTACAGCTTCTGTCTCGTGCTCTTGGAATAGTTGTTCCTCCTTTTGGGATGCTACCTCTCAGAACCTTAGCTGCCATGTTCTGAGAAGCACACATCACATCAGGAGCTATGTATGGGTGCCTCAGTCACGTCTCAGCTGAACCTGGGTTTTATGTCGTCCTAGGTCAGGTGCCAGACATGTGGGTGAAGAAACATTTAGCTGATTTCAGTTCCCAGCTATTGAAGTCATGCCTAGCTGAGGCCTCAGGCTTTGTGAAAAACACCGACCCATGCTGTGCCAGTTGGAACTCCCAGTTAAGAGTTCATGCACATAATAAAAGGGTTGCTGTTTGATGCCTCTATTTGGGCATCATATTGTTAATGAAACAATAGAACACCAGAACACTACATTGCCGAGCGGTTGTGAAAGGACTGACACTATGTGTGTGTGTGTGTGTGTGTGTGTGTGTGTGTATGTATGTATATATATATGTATATGTATGTGTGTGTATATATATGTATATATCTATCTATATATATATATCTATATATCTATATATCTATATATCTATATATATATATATATATATATATACAAAACTACCTGACACACAATTGCATTGAATTAATATTGGTTTCAAGGTACATGAGGGACATCTACACAGATGTGAACTGTAACAGCATTAGTGGTAGCGACACCCATGAGCATTTGTGAGCACATCTGTACTCAGTACTGTTCTAAGTGCTTTACATACATTTAACTCATACAGTCCTCAAAATAATTCCACAAGGAAAGTACGATTAGTGTTGCCATTTTACCAAGGAGGACACTGAGTGCCACAGAGAGGTCTCTCATACCATTTACACAGCCAGCAAGTCGATGGACTGCATTTCAAAACCAGGCAGTTTGATTGCAGGGCCCCTGCTTTTAGCCATGCTGTCCTAAGAAAAGAGTGAGCTGAGCTGGAACTGATGAATGAGAGCCATGGACCACAAGCCTTGGGAGTAAATTTTCTCAGGAGTGGGTACAGAGTGAGAAGATAAGAGAGGTAAGTGTGGGCCCTGAGAAATCCCACTAGTGAAGGAAAGGGCTGAGAAGACAGAGGGAGAGTTGCTCCATGAGGGGAAGGGATGATGGCAGGAGTCCAGGGAGGGAGCAGCATTGGAAAGGAATTTGGAAATATATCCATCCTTCTCCTATGGGGCCCAGTCTTCGGGGGCAGGGAAAAGTACAATTACCCCACCCAGGAGTTTGACTTGGATGTTAATAGCATAGAACTGAGCATAACTATAACTAAGCCCACAGCTAAAACATGAAACTCTGCTGACGTATCCAATTAACGTCTCTTCTTCTCATTAAGGGCTAAGACCCATTTTCCCAGGAGAGCTCTCAAAGTTTATTTGCAGCAAGGAGGGATCTAATTGTTTCTAAAAAGTGTAATCTTCCTGCTTAAAGCCCAAGACATGCCAGACACAGAAAAGCCAATTTGCTTACCTCTTGATCCCTCCAGAGTGATGACCCTAGAAAAGCTCTCTCTAACACACCATGAGCTACACTGACAAGTTTACCATGCTGAGCCTCCACTTTGCTTATTCACACGCAGACTACCTCCAGAATTAGTCACCCAAACTGGGTCATGTGGTTGGAAATAAAAAAAAAAAAAATGGTATTCTCTTTTTATGTATATTATTAAGGATTGTGTCTGTGACCTGATTCCTTCATCTATAAAAGGGAGAGGATTCAGTGATGATGAGCTATAAATGAGGTTCTGAGCAGAATTTTGGCTGGGGACAGGAGAACAGAACTTGCGACCCTGTACATGGCAGGCGGTTTATCAGTTCGGGGTGAGATTTCTGGGTTGGGGACTGCCAGAGGTTAGACGTGGGCAAGATATAATTTTAAAACACAAAATGTATTTTTAAATGAAAGCAGGCTAAACCTTCTCATTGCTTTTATTTTTCATGTTTAAATATTGCCATCTAGCAGAATGATCATTCAGTTTAAACACGTTTTTCAGGGTCAATGACCTGACACCCCTATGGTCTCCAACCTCCCCCCACCCCGGGACTGTCCTTTCTTCTCAGGCAGTCTCCTCCCCCAAATCCTTAAACTCCAGGCTTTTCTGTCTCCCTGAACAGCTCATTTGTTATCACAAGAAGGTAGATTTTTGTCCACAGGCTGCCAGGGCAAAAGAAATACTTAGATCTCTTTTCAAGGCATAAGCTCAAATTTGCTCTGAGAGTTGTTGCTTTCACTCTCTTACATTCAATGACCTGTATGGGGGCTGCTCTCAAGTGTTTTCAAGATCCTGTGTTGGGGGGTATGGTTGAGGGTGTTGTAGTGTTCAGCAACTTGAGTTTTTACCCTTGTGTGGGCCAGTTCTTTCACTGCCCCAGGCCTGGATTTACTCGTCAACAAAACAAGATGGTAGCGTTGACCTCACAAGGCCTTTGTAAGGATTTCACCTAATAATGGAAACCAACAGTCCAGCACAGTGCCTGGCAAAGAGAAGGCACTCAATCAATTGTAGCAATTCCTAAATTCCTATTATCTGCCTTGTCCATTCTCATCTCTCTCTTCCTTTCTCAACCTTCCTCTCTCTTATCTCTTTCTTCCTGACATCAAAGGACAGATTCCTTCTCATTCTTCCTCCAAACAAATGAGCTATGTGTGGGTAAGTGGGAGAAGCTCTCTGAGAGAGCAAAATTGGGAACTTGAAGCAGCCCTTCTCATGACACTCCTACAGTGACGCCAGCTTAACTCAGTCCCAGGCAGAAGAGGTGGAGAGATTTTGTGAATTAATGTGACCCCTAGCTCTAGACCTGAAGGGATTCCCTCACGGGTGTCCCATTTCTGTGATACACAGTCCCTCTGCTATTGAAGCAGCCCTAATAACCCCTACCTGTCTTCTGACTACAGAGTAGCTAACTGGATTTGGGGACCTTTCTCTCCATATTTGCCTTCATGGATTCAGGTTCACCAAGCAAACCCAGCTGACACTGGGGAAGCTATAGTGGGTTTTACATGTGGCTCATCAGTGCATCTTCATGTGGCTGGCCATGAAGGCACAGAAGCCAAGAGGCAGGTTGCTAACATTACTTTTTCGTTTGCCTAATGAGTCAAGAATAGGTGCAGTGGCCTAGCCCTGGTAGGAACCCACATGGGGAAGCAGCAGCTCCCAGATATATAGAACTCTGAAAACCCATTGGAGGTCTTTAAACAATTTGGTCTCTCCTAAGGTGACTTTAACACTCTTTTTCTTTTTCTATCACAGGGAGTGGTGATTAGGAACATGTGTCTGAAAATCCAAAGTCTACTTCCCACAGTTTTGAATTAAGAAAATTAGAAAACTATGGGTACCTTTGATTCTTCCGTTGGGATGGTCACAACCCCACCCGGCAATTTCTGAAATCTGGTGTTATGATATCTGATACTAGTTCTCACTTTCAACATTATAGCCGAGTCAGTTAAAAATGTGTATTTTTATTCTAAGCATTATATGTTCCACATGTTCTACAGAGTTTGCTGTCTAGGTAAACTCCATTTTATCTAAACCTATCAGGCACTGGTATAATCAGCCTCAGACATATCAATGCATTGATTTTTCTGTTCAAGTTCTTTTTTTGGCTTATAATTTTCAGGTAGGACTAACTTCCTCAAAGACATGTCTTTCTCTTATTCAGTTCATTGTACTTGAGATTTAACACAGGAGGGAAAATGATTTTTTTGATATCTTTGTCTGAAATTTAACTGACAGCAGACCCTTTTAATATAATATAATTCATTCCCACAAAAAGATGCTCGTCATGTGCGAGGGTATCATGCATTCAGGTTGAAGGAGTATGAACTTTGAGCTGTGCTGACCCATTTCACAATATCCTCTGATGACCAAAAGTAAGCATTTGCAAGATATTCAGCTTGACCAAGGGTGCAGGAAGGGAGCCAAGGCAACAGGCCCATGGGGGATCAAACTCAGCACCCCTCAAACACTATGGGCTCACCCACTGAGCATCTTTGCCAAGAGCAAAGTTTTAGGTGATTTCTCTATACGTGTCCTGCATCCAACCCCAAGTCACTTTTTCTGCTGAGCTGTATTTCTTCCGCACTTTGTATGTCAGCTCTGAACCCAGGCACTCCCTGCTCTCACTCACCCTTGCCTAATCTAGGAGCAAATTGCCTTGGTTCCATTTGCCAGCCACAAGCACTTCAGTGAAGTGAGCACTGCTGGGCATTCTGCGTGAGCAAGACCAGACCGTGACACCTGAAGAGGAACTTGTGTTACTGCTCAAGCAAGACAACCTTTCCAGGCTTTTTAAAGCCAGCTCCTGCCCTATTTTCAGTCCATTTGGTAAGAAAAGAAAACCATATAATCACGGAATTAAAATTCTAGAATCACTGTGCTGTTGGACCCCCATATAATCCTGATTATTTAACCTAACCTCTGTTTCTTTTTTTTTTTTTTTAAATATAATTTATTGTCAAGTTAGCTAACATACAGTGTATACAGTGTGCTCTTGGTTTTGGGGGGAGATTCCCATGATTCATCACTTACATACAATACCCAGTGTTCATCCCAAGTGCCCTCCTCAATGCTGATCACCTATTTTCCCCTGTCCCCACCCCCCATCAACCCTCAGTTTGTTCTCTTCATTTAAGAGTCTCTTATGGTTTGCCTCCCTCTCAGTTTGAAACTATTTTTTCCCCTTCCCTTCCCCCATGGTCTTCTGTTTCTAAGTGGTTGGACACAAGTATACCAACCCCAAAAAGATGAGGTTCTATCCCATTTTAAAAGGCTCCCATGTGGAAGAGAGATAGGAAATCTCTCTAGTTTCCCTGCAATTATACTGGGAATTATAAAATGCTCTAAAAAAATAAAGACACACACACACACACACACACACACACACACACACACACGCCAGGTGACCAATGTGGTGACTAGAATGGAGGAAATAGAAGAAGCCTCCTAGACAATAAAGGCAAAGAAGTAACATGGGGGGAAAGGTCTCTTAGGATAGGAGTTTCCTTGTCTGTCATGTGACAGACACATTTTATGTTTGCTGGGTTGAACCTTAATCTCCTCTTTATCTAACTTTGACTCATTTATCAGATCTCAATATAAACATAAATTCCTAAGGGAAACCTCTTGATCCCCATGTAGATTAATACCCAAGTCATACACTCACTGTGTCCTACACTCCTTCATAACACTTAACATGAACACAATAAGATACTTTTCAGACTATTTGCTTGATGCCCGTCCTCCCCCAAGTACAGATGAGCTCCAAAAGGCCAGAGCTAGCTGTCTCTCATTTTCACCCCTGCATGCCAATGCCTAGTGCAAGGCACATTTTAGGCACTGAAAAATCCTTGTCCAAAGAACATGGGGTCCAACAGACAGCAGAGAAAGAAAGTATGGCTATTAGCTATGGCTTCAGCTGGTTCTTGTGCTAGGATATTAGCAATCAGCTTCTCTGTCCCCTTTCTCAGGAAGATACCTGGCCCTAAATAAGTATGTCAATAAAATCAGTACTTAATTCTTGTCACAAAGTGTTCTCTCTACGTGAGTGACTCCATCTCAGGCTATGCTTCTCAGACAAAAGATGCCTCTGCAGTGGCCCATGTCCCACAGAAAAGAGAAGCCCAGTGTGTAGTAACCAATTCATGACATTGGAGACCCAGGAACCAGAGGATGAAGTAGCCATTTTAGATCAGTTTGTTGGCTCATTTCCAACTTTTATAAACCTAGATATGCCCTTAAGTCTTTCTCCAATTAAACTCTGCCTGATGCAATGTTTGACAACAGTTACTAAAAATCTTTGCAGTTCAAGAACCTCTAATTATAGAGTCCTTAGATCAAAGAGACGCCCTCTTGGTATTTTTTTTATAGCATTTCTAGAGCCATGTCTAGAAAGCCAAGTTTCTTGTGTTATTCTGAACCACATATATTTGAGAACAATTTGAGGAATGTCTTGTTAAAGCCTGACACAGACAGATTCGTGATATATAGAGTTTTCCTTTTTTGCACTGGTTGTTTCAAAAATCTGAGTAAGATGTTTTAGATTTAGCAGTCAATTGCTATGATAACATTTAATCTGATGATTCTACAAATTGCAGTCAACTATGCAATATTGTTTGTTTCCATGCTCAGAAACTCAGTCTGTGTTCTGAAGTGTACTTTACAACTTATTCTACAGGGTTTTTTTTATTGTTATTATATTTGGTTTTGGTTCTGTAAGTTTTGCAAAAGCCTCTGGCCAAGAATGATTTCGACCATGACATTTTCAGCCTGGAAAGACTATAGTTGCTTTTCTTGAGGATGAAAAGTAACTTTGTTCTCTATTCAGAAGGATTTAGGAGACTATTAAAAATTCACCAGGCTTTATGGTATCTCTTTTATTTCCTCTGTATTTCTATGGTCTCACCTTCAGAGAGAGCAAATTCACATCATTTCATAAGATGAAGAAACTCATCTTCGATGTGAAAAATTATTGCCATCCTAATATTTTCTACCATATTACCTTTTCCACGGAGACATTCAGAAGCAGGCATGAAAGATGTGGATTTGCAGTATGAAAAAGGGGTATGGCCACATGTAAACCATGTGACATCTCCCAGCCACAAAAAGAACAACGAAAATTGTAGTCACATGCACACTTAAATCTGTTTGTTTCCTAGGGGGCAGTGAGTGGGGGTGGGGGGGGACAGTTCCTCTCCTCTGTGGCTCTGGAAGTACTGGGTGTATCTCTGCTTTGAAATGGCTATAGTCTATCTCTTCTGAAAAGCTGGATACCAAGTCTCATTTATTGTGTACAAGATAGAAATAAGAGAGGGGTGGGCGGGAGCTTTCACAGAATAATGGAGAGGGCACAGAAGCCTACCCAGCCAAGTCCTACTGGAAGAACAGACCTTCCATACATTTGGAACACACGTTTTCTGTATGTTCCAAATAAGTGTATTTGATGTACGTGGGAGGTGAGTGTGAGAGGGAGAGTGGATGGGAGAGGAATTCAATGCAGGTTACTAGCTCTGCTGGGTGGATTATGAGCAGAGAGATTTTCCCAATGGGGGCTTTTCCATTTCTGGGTCTTACATACTTTGAAATATACATATCAAAAGCATCACAAATTCCCTGTAGCAAATCTGACAGCAAAAAAGTCTCCCTTAAATTGAAGGTTTTCACCTCTGACACTAGAAACTGTTAAATCCCTCGCCGCTTCTGGCATGTAATGGAGTATTCTGTCCACCCTGGGTCCATGAGTGATAACAGATATCACCCACACTCAGCTCTGGCTTCTCCCAAGGAAACATTAATTCAGACTTTCCCCTTAGTTCTCGTAAAGAACCCGTAAAGCTGCCTTGACCACACAACAAAGAGATGTTCAAAAGCCAAGAAAATTATACTAAAATTGCATTTTTGTGTTTTTTTTTCTTTTTCTGCAGTTTTCCAAGCCCCTTCTCAATGCCCACCCTCTAAGCTATTTTCCCAAATTATCTCAAGTAAGAACACTCTGTCCTGGCTTTGAACATTTTCATCAAAAAGAGAACATTTCAAAAAAAGAAAAAAAAACAAAGAGTAATATTTTCCCAGGCATACAATAATGAATTTTTGAAAAGTGAAAGATACACTAGGTTTTTATATGTGAGTTTGCTCTGGGTTTTAGAATTCTTCTCAAAGCAAGTGGTTCAAGAGACCAGGGCTGCATTTCCACATAAGCAGCTCTATAGTCTGCCTAATGGTATTTAAGGAATAAGGTAGGACAGGATTCCTAGCCCTGGAGATTCACATCTGAGACTATTCTGGCAAAAAATTGCATTTGCTTTGCTTTCAGAGAGTCAAAGAATGTGACTGGGACTTCAACTCTTTCTTACCCACTGATTTTTAAGTTTTATAATTTTGACAGTGTATAGATATGGAATATGCGTACATATAATTGGTACTTACGTATATATTATATACGTAATACACAGAGGGTTGTTATATTCTACTTGAACAGGGTCTTTTTTCTTTCTAACCTATTATTTATTTATTTACTTATTTATTTCTTTTCTTTTTTCAGGTATCCAGAAAATGAAGGATGTCTGTAAATGCATTAAAAGGAAACTTGGCACACAACAGGAACTGCCCAATGTGTCAGTTCCTGTGACAAAAGTATGTAGACATGGGGTGTGGTGGGAAAAGTACCGTGTTTGGCATCAAACAGAAGTAGATTTGAACAGAACCTTAGCCCCCTTCTAGTTCTGTTCTAGGGGTAATTGGTTTAACTTCTATAAGCCTCAGTTTATCTACTTATAAACTATAGCTAATAACTCTACCTATATTGTGGGATACTTACAAAAATTGGAAGTAATATGGCCAAAATACCCACCATAGTGGCTGCCACTTGTGGGCTCACTAAAAGAATAGTTCGACCTTATATTGATGATCACAGGAGCTCAGCATGAGTATTGCAAGAGTGAGTATGCAGTTCTGGTGCATAAAAATATGCTTGTACGTGCGTGACACTGTGAAGGCCACAGCTCGTGAGCAGCTTACCCAAACTCTAACCGTCTGTGTCCTTGAGGTACAGGAGGAGGTGTGCCCGCCATAGAAGGAGAGATTGGTCCCACCACAGTTGTGCCATGCACTGCGCTGGCAAGTGGTAGCGTGCTTACGAAAAGCAGAAACCAGTTGAGGTACCTGCTGATTTGGTCCCTGGTAGTCTTAACCGAGGCCTCCAAGAATTCAGATCCAAAATCACCTTCTTAACCATGTGATTTCTCAAGAGAGATTCCTTCATTAGCTCCTACAAGTGATTGACTTTATATGCCCAAGCACTTGACAAATGCTTTCAATTTCCCATCACCTACTTCTCTATCATGCATAAGGCACCCAAACAAATTGTTCCTAGATGTTAACACTGGCCGTCCAACTAGCTGGAGATGCAATCTAAACTCAAATAGCAATTGTGGTTAGGCACCAGTATCTGAGTGTCTTATGGGGGATAAGTCATGCTGTCCGTCACCTTAAGTCTTATTGAGAATGGGATGGAGATATAAGTCAACAAATTAGTAGATCAATCTATACTACCAGCCAGAGCTGGGATTAGCTGCGCCATGAGCATCACCTTACAGAACCAGATGAGGAGTGTGAGCAGTCTAGACGATATCTCACAGTCTAGACCCAGTACTTAGCAACGGGCTTCAACCTGCTCCCTATTCCACAGCCTATAGGTCCTATGTCATCTACCCTACTGACCCTCTAAGGCTTAGCTAAACCACAGCTTGCTTATCCAGGGCTGTGATATCCATCTATCCATATCCAGGTTTTTCAGACCTTTCCAGGGGATGGATTCCATATTTCATTCTCTCAATCACTGGCTAGAGTCTGGCTGTGAATGCACTTGTATCCCAGAACCACAACCTAATATTTATTTTATTGTCCACAGTCTCTGTGCTTTATGTGCTAAATTAGAATTCCTAGTGTTAATACTTCCTGAAATAATATCTACTCTTTGGATATTATCTTGTCCTGAGCTTCAACTCTGTTGTACAGAGGTCAACAAATGCAGGTGTGTTTATTCTCCCAGTGCGTGCACCTAACTTGAGTGAGCAGGGCCTTTCCTGATGTCAGCTCACTAGACTTTCCATTGGCCTTTGGTCCCTGCCTGTCCGCCATAGGTCTGAGTCTGTCCTTTTATGATACTGGGTGAGTTACATACCTCTCTAACCAGCTGTAGATAAAAATTCTAATCACACCACCATCACTTACACAATGTTTGGTTTATAAACTCCAGGGAGCTTTCCCTAACCACCAGGACTTCAGATCTTCAGAGACGAGAAGTTAAGTCTCCATCACCAAAAGTTTCCATAACACAGTTTTCACATCTCTCTCGCTGCATTTCTTCTTTGTTGCATCATCGTTTGTAAGTCATTCTTCACACAGTGTAAGCTCCCATAGTGCAGGGACAGTGTCTAAGTCATCTTTCCATCTCCAGCTAAAACACATAGTAGGTACTCAATAGATGTTCATGGAACAAATGCATGAATAAGGTGCCTTTCAGCTCTCAAATTTTGTAATTCTGGAATCTATCAAATGACTCATCTAATTCTAAAGTCAATAAAATGCCAATTGGTAGTGTAAAGGATTATATGTACTTTGTCTCTTTATTCCTAATGCTTTTTCCATGACGATGAGTGGTTGCTCTGTCTCTGTTTTATTAATTTTAGTGACAAAAACAAAATAAATGCAGTTGCCACTTACTGAGCATTTGCTTTTAGCGATGTACTATGCTGAGGACTTAGATACATCAGCTCAGTTAATCTTCTACATCCTCCATTATCTCCTTTTTAAGGAATAGAAAACTGTTATGTTTGCTTTGTACTCATGCCTGAGAATCAGAGCTTATTGGTGAGGGATAAACATTCTCTTTCTCCAAGAGTCCTTGTGTAGAACTTCTTTTTCAGTTGCTATTTTGGGCAGAGCTCAATCCCTGAGCACTCAGAACTAAATACTTTTCTCTCTTTCTATACTAGAAGCAAACCAGAATGGAGAGATACAACCAAGGTATGGATCTGGTTTTCTAACGTTACTGCAGATAAAATGCGAATTCTGATATTACCAGTATCTCAAGCCACTGGGCCATCTTCTGTCGTCACCAGCTATAGTCACGATTCGAATCACATTAACATCACGTGTACAATGGTTGGCCTACGAACATGATCAAGATGCAATGATCAAGAGTTGCTAATTCTTTCCCCACCCTATCACCACACACCTCATCACATTCAAAATCCATTCATAGCATTATGCTTCTTTGTTTTCCCTCTAATTTCATTTTTTTATTAAAGGAAGCCAAAACACTGGTTTACTCAATTCCAAATATGATGTATAAGCCAACTGAATGAATTTATCCATGGATGTGGACATGCTTTCTTACATATGGAAAGCAGTAGGCTAAAACATATTTATTGAAACACATTGCAGTTGTCTTTCATTTGCAGTAAAACTGGACCCAGTGTCTAAAAGCTATATTAAAAGAATTAAATGTGATAAATGACTTGAACAAAAGAAAATGCCTATTTTCTAGGAAGGAGACAGGCTCAAAGTGGAGTGAGGTTTCTATTCTCTGCAACGTGGTAACATTTCAAACAAGATAATGCCCTTTCTTCCCCTTCAATAAACAGCTATCAGTTCATGAGTCACTCTGTAAGCATTCAACAGCTGGGCTCATAAATACCACACACCATCTGTTGCCCAAATTTACGAAATCCTTGCCAACATCACTTCAGGACTAAAAACTTCGATCTTTTTTTTCTCCTCCTCTGGAACAAAACTAAAAAGGTAAGATGCTTGCATAGACTTGTAGAATTTTATAACAAGGACAAGAACAAACTAAAACATCCTTGTGATAATTTATTCTCAACAGTTGTATTAATAACTTTTTTTTTCTGGTTAAGTAACAATGATTATGCTTTTCCAAAGGAAAAACTCGACAAACCTTTTTTAGCCCCAGTTTAACCAAAATTATTTTTTATCTGAGGCAACTCCAGGTAACTCACTTAGATTTACCAAGATTTTATACATATGTGTGCACTTATAACTGTATGTTATATACTTTATATGTGTATTACATGTAACCACATGCCATACGACATATATATACTCATACACACACACATACAAATAGTTGTCTGTATATGTAACAGTTGGTATTATATATTTTTAAACATTTTTTTAAGTTTATTTATTTTTGAGAGAGAGCAGGGCAGGGGCAGATAGAAGGGGGATACAGAAGATCCAAAGCAGGCTCTGCGCTGAGAGCAGAGAGCCCAATGTGGGGATCAAACTCACAAACCGTGAGATCATGACCTGAGCTGAAGGGAGATTCTATAAAGAAATAAAGATTCTATTTTTTTTTTCAACGTTTTTTATTTATTTTTGGGACAGAGAGAGACAGAGCATGAACGGGGGAGGGGCAGAGAGAGAGGGAGACACAGAATCGGAAACAGGCTCCAGGCTCCGAGCCATCAGCCCAGAGCCTGACGCGGGGCTCGAACTCATGGACCGCGAGATCGTGACCTGGCTGAAGTCGGACGCTTAACCGACTGCGCCACCCAGGCGACCCAAAGATTCTATATTTTTTAAAAAAATATTCATGACTCTATATGCAACTAATTCAGTCTTTTATTTGAAATGAATGTGATTTTTATGGGGAAAAAAATCAAATCACAGCAGAAACTGACTTTATTTTGCCTTGAGCTAACTGACTTCCTTGGTTTTTGGAATTTAACTTGATTTGAAGCATTACCTTATGCAAAGAGCATGGAGTGACCTGCTACAGATTTTTTCCTATCTTTGGAAAGCATTGCCCAATGTCCCTGGTAATTAAGAATGACTCTTTCTTCTCATACTTTGCATGCATCAGGTTAAGTCCAACTGAGGAACACAGAATACGAAAAGAGAACATTCTTTAATTTTTTTTAATGTTTATTTATTTTAGAGACAGAGAGAGACAGAGCATGAACGGGGGAGGGGTAGAGAGAGAGGGAGACACAGAATCCGAAGCAGGCTCCAGGCTCTGAGCTGTCAGCACAGAGCCGGATGCGGGGCTTGAACTCACAGACCGCAAGATCACGACCCGAACTGAAGTCGGATCCTTAACTGACTGAGCCACCCAGGCTCCCCCGAAAACACAGCATTCTTAAAATTAAAAAAAAATCATCATAAAGATTCTGCAACCTGTAAGGAACCAGACCACATCTATTTTGTACCTTCCTCTGTCCCACGTCTCAGTCACCCAAAGTGGACTCTCAGTCGCAATTAAAAAAAAAAAATAGTAACGGCTTCATTATAATTCACATAACAAAACTCACTACTTTAAGGTGCACAATTTAGTGGGTTTTAGCATAATAACAGTTATATGCCCATCATCATGAATTTTAGAATGTTTTCATTATAGCAATTAGGAGTTACCCCCTATACTTTCCTCTCCTCAGCTACTGGCGATGGTTAATATACTTTCCATTTCTATGAACTTGCCTATTCTGGACATTACATATAAGGGGAATCATACAATATGTTGCCTTTTCTGTTTGTTTCTTTGACTTAGCATAATGTTTTCAAGCTTTATCCATGCAGTAGCATGTAGTAGCATGTATTCAGTATTTCACGTTATTTTTATGGCCGAATACAATTTCATTGTACGCCTATTCTGTTTTTCCAGTCATCAGCTGATGATTATTTGGGTCATTTCCAGTCTGACATTATGAATAATGATGCTATGAACATTCAAATGCAAGCTTCTGTGTGGATACATGTTTTAAATTCTCTTGAGTATTTACTGAGGAATAGAACTGCTGGGTCATATGGTAATTTGATGTTTAACATTTTAAGGAACTGAAAAACCATTTTTCCAAAATAGCTGCATCCTCTTACTTTCCCACTAATGTGTGAGGGTTTCAATTTCTCCACATCCTCGCCAACACTCGTTATTGTCTATCTTTTTTTATTTTAGCCATCCTAGTGGGTGCGAGGCGGTATTTCAATACGGTTTTGATTTGCATTTCTATAATGACTAATGATGTTATGCTTCTTTTCATGCGCTTATTGGCCATTTGTGTCTCTTCTCTCTGGAGAAGTGTCTGTTCAAATCCTTTGCTCACTTGTAAATTATGTTATTTGTAGTTTTACTGTTGAATTTAAGAGTTCTTTATAGTGCCTAAATACAAGTTCTTTATCATATATGTAATTTGCAAATATTTTCTCCTATTCTATGGGTTATCTGTTCACTTTCTTCATGGTTTCCTTTGGGGCACAAAAGATTTCAATTTAGATGAAGTCCAATCAATGTGTCTCTTTTTTCTTTTGTCACTTCTGCGGTTGGTGTCATAGCTAAGAAACAATTGCCTCACTCAAGAACATAAAGATTTGCTCCTATGTTTTCTTCTAAGAGTCTTACAGTTTTAGCCCTTACATTCAATTCCAAGATCCATCCCTTGTTCATTCTTATCACTTAGCAAACTACACCTATTGTTTCCACATTTCTCATTATCCAAGTTAGACTTTGCTGATTAGGATGGTCAAGCACACCTGTTTAATGATGCCATGTAGTTCGAGTCACTACCAATTTAGTTCTACTTCTAGATTGGCCCGTGGCCTGTCAGTTCCACGAAGGAAGGCAAACCAGAAGTGCAAATCCCCAAATAAATGATTTTTTTCTTTTCACAAAACATTCTTTCAAAGAAAGAACTACTCTTCTTTCTCTCCTAGATTTTGAAAACAGTGAAATTTATATATGATTTACAACACCACTACTAATTATATTTCTATCCTACAACAGGGATAGAGGATCATGGGGTTGAAAAACTGGGGTGTGCAATATTTTAATCCTTCTGTATCCCTAAAGCTAAAACAGGAACTGCAAATACAAAGTATTGGAATATACTCAGGGTATTCAAAACATCACCTAGTTTCACACCGATTAGCTGGAAAATCGTCTTTTTCCTTTTTCTATTTTTTGCTTTGCCAGAGATCATGCTAATAAATTACTTTTTCCTGTCCTAGTTTCCCTTTTGAAAATAAAGACACTGATATTTATATCTTCTTCATCTCAGGGGACTAACACAGTGTTTGAGAAGCATAAGCATGTATCAGAACTTCTAGAAAGGGACAACATGGAAAGCCTAAAGTGTCACTAGTGCAGGGAAGAATCTCCACCGTGTGTGTGGCACATGTTTTGACAATAAACAGCGGACTCATTTTTCCAGTGCAACAACAATATCTGAGAACACAATATCTGAGGCCACGGAGAGGGGTGTTAATCAACTTCTCTACCTTACCAGTCAATACAGAATCCACTTGGAACTAAGTATTCATTGGAACTAAATAACCGTCATAAAATCTTACCTTTTGTGTGAATTCTGCAAATTGGCAAATCATTGTTCCATGCTATGATGCCTCTCTGCTCTGCTCCTAAAGAAATGCTCTTAGCGCTGATTCCAAAAGTCATCTTTAAAGGAAGAACTCCTTGGCCGTACTCTTGGTGATGAATGCATACCACAGCAATTCAAGGTCTATAATTTACTGTAGGATAGGAAAAAATAATATACATATATCATATAGATGCAATACATATTATCTATATGTATTATATGTAGATAATTACATACATTATATATACATACATATGCACATACATACATACATACATATATCTATATGTATTATAGATAATTACATACTTATTTATATTTTTTAATTTTTAGATGTTTTTATTTATTTTTTAGAGAGAGTAAGAGATAGAGCATGACCAGGGAGGGGCAGAATGAGAGTGAGAGACAGAGCATGAGCAGGGGAGGGGCAGAGAGAGAGGGAGACATAGAAGTCAAAGCAGGCTCCAGGCTCTGAGCTGTCAGCACAGAGCCTGATGTGGGGCCAGAACCTGTGAACCGTGAGATCATGACCTGAACTGAAATCAGATGCTGAACTGACTGAGCCACCCAGGTACGCCTATTTATTTACATCTTTAAACAAAGAGCTAATATGGTGAGGTGATCCATTTTAGATCTGATTTAATTAAATAGAGAAACTGCAAGACTGGAAAATTCTATATTTTCATATTTTCACTGTTGTGTTTTTATATTGCTTTCCTATTTGCCAGCAGTTGAAACTATAATAGCAGAGAGATTATATCTCGCGAACCAAAAAAAAAAAAAAAAAAGAAAATATGGCTGGGTGCATGAGTGAGGAAGTACTTATGAGTTTTACGTACTACATCACTTCATAACATACAAAGAAAGTTTGGTGGGTTATATATTTTAGATATGGAAAGTCCCTTGAATTTCTTTGGGGTGAAGTTGCTGTGAACAATACAAAACCGATTTTTTTTCCTGACTTCAGGTATACCTTATAATCATAAGTTCTATAAAAAGAACAAAAGAAGAAAAATATTCTAACAAGTAAGTTTCATGTAGTTCAGGAAGATTGCTTAATGTGAAATACATGTAGAAAATACAGACAGTTGTGAAGTCTGATCTATGCCCCATCCCTAAAAATGAGTGGGCTTGTTTTGAAAAGTACAACTCTTACAGGTAATTCTGGTGATCTGAATTTATTTTTGGTTCTAACTGATAAGAAATATTACTGGGATTTAACTTTTAAATCTTTTGATGATTTTCAAATACCAAGTTTAATTTAGTTTAATAAACATTTACTCTAGTTAGTACTTATATTGTTTAAAGGTCAAGTATCCACTGCATTTTGGTTTTTAGTCTCCCTTTTTGGGGTCTGCCACCCTTTGGTGCCATAGTTCCATTTCTCTCAGATGCTCTTTCATGTGTCAGAGAAAAGTGGAGTTGTATATCACCAAGCATGAAAGGAGGAGTATTTCTTGTTCTTTCAGCCCTCTCTGGCTTCATTTTCTGTTATCCAAGGAGCAAGCCATCAAAAATTAATGTTGAAAGATGACAAGTATCTGGGCTATTCAAGTCAGTAGCAAAAATAATAATTTTTTCATGGACTTTGTACTTTCATAAGTGTGAATTATTCATGAAGTGCCAGTTTGGGTAAAAGTCAGCTCAATGATAGATTTGAGCCAGCACCAGAAAATTTACTAAGGAAACTGCTATATAGTAGAACCTCAACTCTTAGTCATGCAGTTAAAAAGCGTCTCTACTCCTTTACTCTTGAATTCAAATTCTGAAGGTTGGTTAAGTTAAAATTTCAGTATGAATCAATTATTTTCTAAACTGGAAGTGAACCTTAGTATTGAATTATTAAAGGTGGTAGCCCGTAGGGATCTACCAAGAAAGAAGAATGGCATTTTGCCCAAGAATTAGTTCACTTTTATTTTCCATGTCTCAAGCAGGGAGACAGACAGAAATCCCAGGGCGAACACCAACTCAGCCTCCCAAGGTGCATTTAGCCCTACTCCCAGAAACAAAGGAAGGGAATAATCAGTGTCACAGTGGGTATATTCCTGTGGTTCCAAGGAACAAATTGGTGACAGCCATTCATAAACTCCTCCAGAGGATGCCCTCCATTTAATATACTCACATTTGTCTCAAAGTAGCAAATATCCTACATAACCTTACTTTGTCCTTGGCCCAAGGCCCTGAAAGCAAAAGAGCCACCACTAAAAGTCATGTGAACTGTTTATTCCCTTGCAAGTGATTTCTTAAAGCTAAGTTGAATCTCATTGGTCTGCCTCCAGTGAATATCTTAAGCAGTCCAGGATTAAAACAATCAGAAACCATGAAGAGTGGAATTCACTAGCCAGTTCTGAACAAGGGTTATGGGATGGTAGAAATGAGGAAGTGCAACCAGAAACACTAAAAGGAAAATTTAAGCAGATGAAAGAAAGGGCACTAATGGGAAAAAGTCAGTTCCAGGTTTTCAACTTGAAATCATGATTGACAGACATGAAGAAACACTCTGGAAAAACCTCTATAGTTCAACAGATGAGGTGGGAGTGGGGACTGTCATAAAATGTTTCAAAATACAGGCATGTCCTATATGAAACACATTATACAAACCAAGTTTAAGTAACTAAACTGGCATCTATGCTGTTAGGTTCTCTTATTTTAGTGCTTGTTGTCTTCCTTTTCTTTTTTTCCTTAGTGTTTATTTTCTTTTACTATTTTAGGAATTTTCCAAATTGTTGTATTATGACTCCAAGTCATGCTTGGGGACAAACCTCAAAGAAAGGAAAACTTGAAATAAATGAATTATTCTAATGCTTTGGGTTGTCTTTTATACTATTTATAGTCTCTTTTGGGAATAAAAGTAGCTGGTTCGATCAAGGGACTTGGTTTTTTCCTCCAGTATGTCAAAGAGGTCAAAGACACTTTGCACATTACTAGAAAAGTAATATAAATTAAACGTTTCCACCTTTGTGCAAAACCATGATGATACATACCTGCACCTCAAGTAAGACTCACAGAAACCCAAGACAAGGACGGCTATAGGAAGACCACAGGGGAGAAAGCCATGTGGCCATAAACGAAAACAAACCCTTCTAATTTAGTCTTATGAAGGATGTGGTTGGAGTCAATATAGTCATAAATGGTGCTTTGGTGAGTAGGGGACAACATTCTTCATACCAAAGTTTACATCAAGGAAGACCATCTCACCGAAACTCAGCTCCTCTGCATGGCTTTCAAGATCCTTTCTAATCTGGCCCCTTCTTCCCTCTCCAGACTCAACTCCTCATTTGCTGTCCCTTACTTCACACAAACTGTATTAACTTCCAACTGTTCCAAGCTTCCTTCAGGGCTCCAGATGTGCTGTGCTGTCTCTAGGCTTCTGATAACATCATCTCTGCCAACTCGATTAGTTGCTGTTTCCTCTACGACACCCTCCCTGAATCCGCTAATCAGCATACATATCGATATTCCCTGAAGTAGACTTAATTTAAGGTGTTTCTCAGCTCATGTGGGTACATGAGCCACATTAGACCAGCCAGATTCTCTCCTGGGAATTTGGTTTGGAACCGAGCATAATAATGCATTTTAGTTCATATTAGAAATAAGAAGAGAGGTAAACTCAGTTGGGTTGCCAATGTGGGGTATCCACCATATTCTGCCATGTGCATAAAGAAATAATAACAATAATGGTAAATAAAAGTCAGCCTCCAGAGAATGAAAGAGATGCCCAGAAAGAAACAAGTGTGCAAGATCACATGGCCTCAGGAACATGAAGAAGACACCAGCTGTCTTCCTTCTAACAGGTTTATTTCCTCCGTTTGGTTTCCTAGGAATTACCTCTACCCATATATTAAATTATCAATTTTTGCTACCCTTAGTGGGTTTCTGTCACTTGCATCCAAATGGTTCCTGACTTAAACGCTCTTCCTGTGTGTTTACAGCACTCTGTCATTTTTCTAGCATTGCACTTGCCACTTCTTTGCATTTGCTTATTTATTGACCTGCATTTTTCAGTGAGCTTTGCCTCCTATTAGGACAAAGACTATATGTATCAGGGTCACAACATGTGGCACAGTGCATTGTATATGTAAAAAAAAATAAGTATTTGTTGAATAAATAAATTATTCTTTTAAAAATAGGGGCACCTTGGGGTGCCTGGGTGGCTCAGTCGGTTGAGCATCTGACTTCAGCTCAGGTCATGATCTCATGGTTTGTGGGTTCGAACCCTGCGTTGGGCTTTGTGCTGACAGCCAGAGCCCAGAGCCTACTTAGGATTCTGTGTCTCCCTCTCTCTCTCTGTGCCTCCTCTGCTTGTGCTCCTCTTTCTCCCTCTATCTCCCTGTCTCTCTCTCTCTCTCTCAAAAATAAATAAACATTTTTAAAAAATTAAAAAAACCCAACTCCTTCTGATGTTACTTGGCTTGGGTGGACCATGGAACATTCTGAATTCTCTCTCCTCTGTGTCTATCTAAGCTTTCAAGTCATAACCCTGACTGTAAACATATGTCCAGTGCTTAACAATAGGAAAAAGTTCTTCATATAGGGAGCTGTGGTCTGAGAATTCTTAATGAATTTTGTGGAATACTAGCTTATGTCACATTAGAAATCTATGCAGACCTCCAGATTTCTCCCCCAATTTACAGATAGTAAAAACAAAGACCAGTCAGATTCTGACTGTGACAGGCATTCGTCTGCGTTGCTGAGGGCAGGCCACATGGAAAGCATGAGAAGGACACAGGCAGCCTCTCAGAGCAGACTGGGGCCCAGCTGGCAGCCAGCACAGTAATGGGAACCTCTGTCCTACAACTGCAAGGAACTGAACTTGGCCAGCAACCTGAAGGAACTTGGAACTGCTCAATCCCCAGAGCCTCTAGAAAGGAACATAGGCCTTGACTTAGGCCTTGTGAGATTCTGAGCAATTGAGCCATGCTGTTGCTGGACTTCTGACCTTCAGAACTATAAGATAATATATATGTGTTGCGTTAAGTGACTAAATTTATGGTAATTCGGCACAGCAACAATAAACGAGTAATATATGTAATAACTTGGATGACTCCCAAGGGAGTATATTGAATGAAAAAAATCCATTCTCAGAAGGTTACATATTGAATTGCTCCATTTATATAATATTTTTCAAATGAATAATGATAGAAATGGAAAACATTACCGGTTGCTAAAGACTTGGGGGGGGGGTGGCTGGATATGACTAAATGGATAGCACAGATGGATCCTTGTGGTAATGAAATTATTCTGCAACTTGACTGTAGTGTTGGTTACACGAATTTACACATGTGATAAAACCGCATGCAACTAAACACACACACACACACACACACACACACACGAGTGCATGTGAAACTGATGAAATCTGAATAGGGTCAGTGGATTGTATCAGTGTCAATCAATGTCAATATCCTGGTTGTGGTATTGCAATCTATAGCTAAGCTAAGATACCACCACTGGCAGAAACTGGATTAAGGACACACAGGATCACTCTGTATTACTTCTTACAGCTACATGTTTATCTACAATTACCTCAAAATTAAAAAGGTTAATTTAAAAAGGAATTAATGGCTATAAAATGCATAGGTTAAAAGTAATATTTGATTATTTTCATTTTATGTATTCATGATATAAAAACCATCGTCTTCACTTAATTATTATAGCGAAAGCAGAAAGATTAAGCATATTAGATCATCACTGCTTCGACTTCAAAGTGAACCAAAAAGTAAGGTGAAATTTGCTGTTCACTTGAGCTTACATTATTAAGGCTGTCTTTCAGCAACATTTTTTTCCTGCAGAAATCTCTTTAGAGGACACTTGTCTATTTGGTGGCAATCAGTTCCCTTAAAACTAGATAATGGTACTCACAAATCCACTTAAACACTTAGTTTCTTATTGCCACTGTAACAAATTACCACAAATTTAGTGCCTTAAAACAACACGAATTTAATATTTTACCATTCTGGAGGTGGGAAACCCAAAACGGGTCTCACTGGGTCTGAGCAGGTCTCTGTTCTTTATGGAGGCTCTTGGGGCAATTCTGCTTCCCTGACTCTTCAGCCTGCAGAGGCTGCCTGCATTTCTTGGCCTGTCACCCCTCCGACGGTCATGTCAGTCTGACCTCTGCTTCAGTTATCGCATCTTTCACTGTGACTCTCTTGTCTCCCTGGTTCATTTATTGTAAGGACTCTGGTGATTACAATGGGCCCACCCAGGTAATCCAGGATAACCTCCCCATCTCAAGATCCTTTACTTAATCACATCTGCAAAGTTCCTTTTGGTTAAACAGGTTCCCGAGGTTAAAACACGGACATCTTTGGGGGCCATTATTCTGCCTGCCACACAGGACATACACAAACTGCAGCCTATTGCAACGTGCAAAGCGTGTACGGATGTGTAAGGACTCTGCTGTCACCCCTTTGTTGTGGCATCGTCACTCTCCACAGGATGTGCCATGTTCCAAGTCCCATGAGCATTGCACAGGGACGCCGAGAGAAGGCACCCGCCTGAATTCCTGTATTAAATAGCATGAAAATGTAACACCCTTTTAGGTTTTTTTTAGTTCAAACAGTTGCAGATAGAAGTTCTAACGTTCTCTTCCCATGCCTCACTTGACTGCCTTGCACTCCTGAGGCTGGGGGCCCCCAGTTGGAAGCCGCTGCTGTCCACAACTAGGATTCAACAACTCCTCACATCTGTGCGTCAAGGCACAACTACAGGCTGTTGTCATAGTGTTTCATTTCAAGGAACTGTTAATTCAATGCAAACAGTGCTGTGAGATAGATACAGTTTCCATTTTATGCTTGAGGTTTCTCCAGCCACAGAAGTTCAGGAACTCCATGAAGGGCAGAGCTAAAAATGTGCTGACTGAAGAAATGCAATGTTAATGGCAGCTCCCGGTTCCTTCACAACAGGGAGAAAGAGTTCTGGGTGAAGGAGGAACAAGGTTTTCGGTATCCAGGGAGAGAGCATGCTGGGTCTTTGGAAGCCAGCAACAGTAATGTCAATGAAAACAGATAGCCTGGTTCCAAATGCAGGGTAATTTCACTCTGGCTGCTGAAACAGCAACTGATTTCCTCCTGCTCAGGACCAAGTTCAGAAACAGAAATCACTGGAGCTCAAAGAAGTCAGGACCGTACAATAAAGAAAAGCTGTATTGTTCAGGGTACATTTTCTTTTCTTTTGTGTTTCATGAGGTCACAAATAGTTCTAGGATTTTTTTCCCCCTTGTGGCTTTCTTTTGGAGAGGATATTACAAATGATAGTGATTCCATGACAGGCATTCTTTTTTTCCTAAATGGTTCAGAGAACTCCAGAGGACACAAGGCTATTTTTATTCAATGGGGCTTGGGAGTCAAAACAGAGAAAGAGCTGTGTGCTGGTATCCTTCTGATAAAGGGAACAGATGCATTTGTGAGCAATCTTGAAAGGATGACACAAGCTAATGGAAAATCAGGGAAATGCAGATGTAATTATACAGCGAATCACAAGACATGGACTTAGAGATAATTTGGAAAGCATGACTGAGCAGTGGAGGAATATGGAAATTTGTAACTGATAAACAGCAGTAGCTTGCCCAAATTTAGAGAGGTGGTTTAAAAGGTCTAATGGACAGAGTACCTAAAAGGCATTTAGTGGAGTTTAGCGCTGACACTGACTTACTTTCATATTTAACTAAATGCTAATTTTGGCCCCATGCATCATTTTATATATTCAATCCATGGGGCTGGAAATATTGATCTTTAGATTGTTGTGGAACAAATTAATTAGACCTGTAAATGGCTTTTAAACTACAAATAATGAGAACCAAACATTTGCAAGTGACACCGAGACTAGGGTTGGCAAAAAGTATATAGGGCTCTGTTTGCTGGGATAATGATCCATTTGTGAGAGTTACACATGCAAGTGAAACCTCCTAATTGATTTACTTAGAAAATAACATTGAGGTCACATTATATTACCAAGGGAAAATGGAAAGCAGCATTAATTGCCTTGGTACTATAAACTAGAGTAAACAAATGTTGCTTCAATTATCTGATTCTTTCAGATGAGACATTTGGGGTGTAAATTATCTGAATTGCCATTGTTACGTTGCTGAGTTACACAAAGTCTGAAAGAGGAGTAAGAAAGCCAAATCCTCCTAGATGACTTTTTGTTTAGTAACTGCTACACAGCTGAATTGGCCAAGATAGGTCTTCTAGATACTGGCCAGATATTTGACCAGCTTCTTAATTTTACCGTTTTATAAGAATAAAAACCGAAATGATCAAATATTATTTTCATAACTGTCAACCAATTCATAGTTACAATTATAGAAAAATAAAATACCATGTAGGAAGTGTGCTGAATATGTGTACTATTATTAGATTTTTTTTATGTTTATTTTTTTTATTTTTGAGAGACAGAGAGACAGAGCATGAGTGGGGGAAGAGCAGAGAGAGAGACAGACAGACAGACAGACAGACAGAATCCGAAGCAGGCTCCAGGCTCTGAGCTGTCAGCACAGAGCCCAACCTGGGGCTTGAACCATGAACTGTGCGATCATGACCTGAGCTGAAGTCGGACGCTCAACCGACTAAGCCACCCAGGCGCCCCTAGATTTTTTTCAATCACAGCAATAGTTCTGGACCTCCCAATTTCATGGATATAAAAAATTTAGAAAACATTTGGTTTTAGATCATTACACAACAGATTGCTCAAAGGGCTGGGAATATCACTCAAGAGGACATTACTTTGGACCTGGGAAAATTTACTTTTATTTTTCAAGGGCTTCTGAGTGTGGGATGCCTGAAAAATTTAAAGCCAGATGGCATTTAAGAGTTATTTAATCTAGTGGTATCTACTCACCAGCCATGAGTCCTTTGCTGGGCTGCCTGCCTATGAATTGATAGGTAATTTCCCGAACTTCAGACAGGAAAAAAGTTTTCCAGGAGGGAAAAGCCTTCAGTTTTTCTTTTCTTTCTTTCTTTCTTTTAAATTTTTTTTAATGTTTATTTTATTTATTTTTGAGACAGAGAGAGACAGAGCATGAATGGGGGAGGATCAGAGAGAGAGGGAGACACAGAATCTGAAACAGGCTCCAGGCTCTGAGCGGTCAGCACAGAGCCCGACACGGGGCTCGAACTCACGGACCACGAGATCATGACCTGAGCCGAAGTCGGACGCTTAACCGACTGAGCCACCCAGGCGCCCCTCTTTCTTTCTTTTTTTTTTAAGTGCAATTTCTAGATCCTGTCCTAGATTCTCTGATGGAGCAGTTTTGTGGGTGTGACCCTGTGTATTTTTTTAAAGAGCATTCCAGGTGATTCTGTGATCCAACTATTTGTGGAAACCACCAATGCTAGTCTAACCTCTTCTCTTTGCAGATGCCCAGTGTGAGGGCTGGCTTGTCCTGAGTCAGAGGAAGGAGGGGAATCCAAGCCCCCTAACTCCTTCCTAGTCATGCTCCTTGCCAAGCAGGGCTGCTGGTGAAATCCCTCCCATCCCCTGTGAATGTGAATTCAAGAGTGAGAGGGGAGTGAGCAGGTGCTGAGCCCTTGCCGCACACGTGGAGGGGAGAATGGCAGCACTGGGGATTGTTAATTTGCCCCACTTCCTTCCCTGGGAACCCTTAAAACCAACAGAAAAGTTTAATCGGCTGATAATTTAATAAATGAAATCCCGTCTAAAAACAGGGGAATGGGTTAGAAAATATCTTAACGGTATCTCTTCAAGCCCTTAACATTCTGTGCTGCTGTAATTTAGTCACAAAAGGAACCCATTTGCACTTTCACTTTCTACCCTTAAAATGCTTTTCCCAGAAGCTTCCACGAATAGAAGAAACTCGCTTTCCACCTCCTCCATTCTACTTAGCTTTGCTTATCTAAAAGGATGGCTACAGTGTAAACACTTACATATGCAAACCTAGCCCTCCCTGCCTCTGGCAGTTAACACTTTCAGATCAAATCTACAGATAGCCTAAATTGAATGGGCTTGCTGCTCGTTTAGCATAAATACAACAGCACCACCTTGTGTTGCGTTCCTGGGAGAATTTACCTCTAGCAGGACAAAAGCCTGGATGGGGTGGGGTGGCCCACGGCACAGAGGCAGGCCTCTGTTTTCACTACTAAAAGCAATACTGGCTCCTTTCCCCTTGAAAACCTCTGTTCACTACCAGCCTACAATTTTCTCCTGTCAAATTACATGTATTATTATATATACTAAATCTACATATATAATCTAATATACAATTATTTTATGTATAAATATATATTTATTATATATTTTTAAATATATATAAATAAAAGCCTAGGCAAGCACAATGCTGTAGTAAGTATTTTAGACGGAAGTTTAGTCAATCTTAATTTCAAAGTACTTGAAGGTAATGCTATGATGATTCCACACTTTCTTTCTAAAGATTTATCCATATTTGGAGAGGTCGCTTTTAAGTAATATATTTGCCTATTATATTGAGAAAAGGATTTTTCACAAAATCTCTCTCACAATAATTCTGTGATGGATAATATAGATAAAATAGTTCTAGTGTAGGTAACATCTCTGTTTCCCAAGTAGCATTGTAGAGTTTTATTTATATTTAATTTTCTCTATGGGGCAAGTTGAGAAATTAATGTATGGATATCAACTTGAGACTGAAGGACTATACTTAAAAGACACCAAAATGGAAACACTGCCCACCCAAAAAATGCCAGCTTTGTGTGTGTGTGTGTGTGTGTGTGTGTGTGTGTGTGTGTTTTAAACCAGGAACAACCTAGTTAATTAAGGAAAACTGTTTTCAATTGCAGTTGGAAATGTCAAGATCAGTATAACAAATTAGCAATTCTCTGCCCATGAAGTCATCTGGAAAATTGAGTCTGAGGTCTCACAACATACACACGATTGCAGGATGCGAAGTTAGAAGATGAGAAGGGAGCAAACTCAGGGCCTTTCTGGGGCTGGCCATGCAGAAACCCTCAACCCAGAAAGCCCTGTTGCTTTTAGGTTGTAAGAGGAGGGTTCTGTCTTTTACGTATGTTTGCCATCGTTGATCCACTCCTTGGAGTGTACATTTGCCGCGCTGAGATAACTTTGAATAAAGACCCCACAGAGAAGAAGGAAAGGAATCTCCCTTAATTAGCCATGTTCTTCCTGGTGAAAAGATCATACAAGTGGCATCTTTTGTTGGGCTATATTTCTGATTTTTGGATAAAATTTGTTTACACTGCATACACCAATTAAATCATAATCTGATTTATAAAAATGGCAAATTTGTGGTTATGAAGGGCACAAGACATGTAAAGACACACGTAGTGTTGGAGTGTCAATCATTAACTTGGTGGGCACCTGGAAATGTTATGAATGCACAAATGTGAAGAAAATGCTCGTCTTCCCTTAAGCAAAACCACTGTCAGAAACCCCCAAGGGCTATTCCTTGGTCTACTAAACACAATCTCTTGAGTTGTCTTCCTAGTCCTGCTAGTTCTCTGCAAAAAAGAGACTTTCATTTCACCCCAGCCTTTCATGCAGGGTGACTCCCCACACCTAACACAGAATGAGGGCTTCAAACTCCCTTCCACTAGACTTTCACTGAAGTTTTATCTCATGTAAATGCCTTCCTGTCTTAGCTGGGAACTACTTCCTATGCCCTACAGTCAGCTCTCAATATTCACAAGTAAATGCTTCATCTTGTCCATTACCTGCAGAAAGCAGGCTTATGTCTCCATTACGCAGTCAGTGAGGCTCAGTGAGCTCACATTTTAGATTTTTTTTTAACCTTTGTTTATTTTTGAGAGACAGAGCATAAGTCGAGGAGGGGCAGAGAGAGAGAGGGAGATACAGAGTTCGAAGCAGGCTCCATGCTCCAAGCTGTCAGCACAGAGCCTGACATGAAGCTCAAACCCACAAACTGTGGGATCATGACCTGAGCTGAAGTCGGATGCTTAACTGACCAAGCCACCCAGGTGCCCCAGATTTTAAATCAATTCAAGTAAAACACTAATAGGAAAGGAAATCTTCTTGAAGCCCTATAATGTATTCTAAAGAGAAATTTTTCTTTATTTAGTTGTTACTTGAATTATATTAATTTTGCCTTTATCATAGCCATCAGATGGTTTATTCTTATCCAGATACATCTTGAAAAATGTTGGGGGGGGTGGTCCCGAGGAGACTGCTGACTTAATTTCTAGGATCTCTTAATTCTATACTGCTAGCTACATGGCTTCCCACTCAGGGGACAAGAAATTACTGCTCATAATGGAATAATAATAATTTCCTAGGCTGGTAGACTAATTTTAGAAACTGTTGGTGTTTAATTGGATGGTGTATTAGTCTGCTCAGGCTGCCATAACAAAATACCACACACAGCATCACTCACACAACAAAAGGTTATTTTCTCACAGTTCTGGAGGTTAGAAGTGCAAGATCAAGATCCTGGCAGTGTTGGTTTCTTGCAAAGCCTCTCTTCCTGGCTGGCAGATGACCACCTTCTCACTGTGTCCTCACAGAGCTTTTTATCTGTGTGCACATGGAAAGCTTTTTATCTGTGCCCTCTGGTATCTCCTCCTCTTTTCATAAGACCACCAGTCCCACTGTATTAGGGCTTCAACATACAAATTTTAGGGAGGCACAACTCAGTCCATAACATTCCCTTGTCTGGCCTCCCCCAAATTTGTGTCCTTTTTGTATACAAAACACATTCACCTCCTGCCAACAACCCCAAAAGTCTTGTTACATTCCAGCATCAATTCCAAGTCCAAAGTCTCATCTAAATAGCATCTAAATCAGGTATCAATGAAACTCAAGGCAAAATTTCTCTCCAGCTATGAACTGTGGAACCAGGTAAGTTATGTACTTCCAAAATATAATGGTAGGAGAGGCACAGGATGGGTATTCCTATTCCAAAAGGGAGAAATCAGAAACAGGAAAGGGGTGATGGGTCCCAAGCAAGTCCAAAACCTAGCAAGACCAATTCTTTTAATAGGGCTTGAGAATAATCCTCTTTGGCTCAACACTCTTCCTGTAGGCCCACCGGAGTGGTGATGCAGCACTTGGACAGTTTCTAGAATATAGCAGATTCCTAATACCACTTTTCCCTCTTCCTTACTAAGTTTTATAGAAAGAACATCGTTTCCTTTTCTCTAAAATCTTTAATTCTCTAAACTAATAGACCTGTATTTACGTTTAAGTAGTTCAATGTAGATCTTGGTAAAGAGTTTAGTCAGCTTGTTGACCTCTACTTTTGATGAAGAATGTGTCACCCACTCTGTAGTGAGCTGGTGATTAACTATTATATGGATGTCCGATTTAACCAATGGCCAAAACTCTAAAAACAAATCCATGCAAATCAAAGAGATGATAGCAGAACCTAAAATTCACTATAGTTTGACTACCGAACAAATATCCACAACATTCTTTGGAATGCTGAGACAGCTTCTAAATAACATCAAGATCATTGGCAAGTTTGCTAGAGAAAAAACAACCTCCCCTCTTTTGACCCAGAAGGCTGGACCTACTTTTCTTCACACCTAAAGGTAAGCACTCAATAAAGGCACTGCAATACAGGTAACTCCTATATAAACCAGGTACAACAGAAAACAGCTTCTTTCCCTGGATTTTACTATGTAGAGTATAGTGCTGGAGTGCTCTGAGCTAGGCATCCAGGACATGGTGAAGTGCAACTCAGGAGAAAATATTGACAGACTGTCCTTACTCTCGGTGAAAATTGTGTGTTGGGGGGAGTCCTTTACAAAAATTTCCATAGCCTGAGTTCTGCTTTTGAAACAGGCCACAGATCTATGGCAAATTTCCATGGAATACGAATTGAAAATTCTTCTGTAGAAGAATAGCCTGCTTGTTTTCAGAAGAAAGGCAGGAGAAGTGCCTCGAACCACACCACCTAATGATATCAACATTTTCCAGAAAGCTTGCCCATAAAATGGTGCCTGGTTGGCTGCACAGAGGAAGCATAATCCCATGTCCACCCCTGATGTCGACCCTGTGCCGTGAGCACACAGAACCTTAATCCCACTTACAGGATGGATTTCAATCCCCTCACTTCCTTCCCCCCAGCCCTAACCCAAATGCTAACTTTGACCTTCATTTCTGCCCCTGAGGTCAGTACACCCCACTACTGCTGCAAAAGAAAACTGGATCTTTTCCAGGAATAGCTTCAGTCTTGCTCAGACGAAAGGCATGATGCCAGGGTGAGGCAATCTCATTATTAATCAACCTTGATTTGCAGAAGATGACACAGTTGCAGGGTTTGTGCTTTAAGTACCCTTTCAGCAGTGATGAAAGTCAAGCACTATTCAGCTAGCTTCTAAGTGCACACTTCCAATCATGATAAAGTCTGTACTATTTCAGTGCTAGAGGCAAGGACTAAAAACAAATAATATGCTATTGGTAAACTGCAGTGAACTCTGTAATTTTGAACCCTGAACAGCTTTCTGTGCTTATAAAGTGAGAGTCCACATCAGGGAGGCTTGGAGCTATTGGAATACCGTAGCAGGGCTGATTCTATCCAATTTGACTTCAGGGGCATTTAATTGAAAATTTGCTTTAAATGGTCAAGGCTGAGGACAGAAGACCTTGGAAAGCTATACATCTAATCCCTTGGGAAACATTTCTAGCCTCACAAATTGTAAACCATGTTGTCTATGTTAAACAATTACTTGCATAAACTATGCTTTCAGGCCATTCAGGTCTCACCCCTGCTTATAGCCTTCACCAGAGCCTTTGGTTTAGGGTAGATGCCCCCTCTCTTCCCTGAGCACCCCTAGTACCTACATGTCTGCTCAGGGAGTACACAGTTTGACTTCTATTTATAATGTCCCATTTAGTTTCACATGTAATTAGAATCAATTTTATCCTTTCAGAAACTGATTTTACTTTCTAATTAAAATTTTTAAACAATATATATAAATAGCACATTAATTTAACTGTGAAATATTAAGATGATATTTTATTTGTTTTCTATGTCAGTGAGGAATGGAAAGATCATGGGCTGTGCTGTCAGGTGGGTCAGGATTCAGATCGCAGTTGGGACACATATGAGCTGTGTGATTCTGAGCAGTGCGCTTAATGTCTTTGGACTTCAGCTTCCCTCGTTTGTAAAAGTGAGCGATTACAATGATGCCTTGTGTAATGTAAAGATCTGATGCAGGAAGAGGCTGGTTGCCTAGCACAGTACACCTAAGGCACTCAATAAATGGTAACCACCATCAGCAATACAGGAATTGCAGCAGCACGAATTTTATGCACAGTATGTTGTCTCCCCTGCAAAAGGCTGTTCTTGAGAAAAAGGATCACATCATACACTTCTATGGTGTCTCTTCGCATTTCGAGCATGAGATACCAGCAACACTCAGTAAGTAGCAGTTGAAATGTGCTGTCATGAATGAGTTGGGTATCAGTATATTTGCCCGGTTAGAATAACAGGACAGAAGGCTATGTCACCAACCATTCTGAAGAATGAAGCATGTTACACAGAGTGTTTTATTAGAGATTATAGAAACAAGAACTTTTGCTTTCACTAAATCTTTGAGTTGCGTTAAACAGATGGCGGGGGGGGGGGGCGGGGGCGGACAGAAAAGAGAGGGAAGGAAATCAAGCCAAACCATTGTAACAAGGGCTGAAGAACAAGTCACAGGGAACAAAGAGAAGGGAACTCATATATGCTGAACACTATACATTAGCACTTTATACCGAACCCTTATTCCATCCTGAGACGTAAGTCCTGTTAGCCTTGGAGAGCTTAAGTAAACTTGCCCAAGTTCCCATAGCCAGTAAGTGGTAGAAATGAAAATGATACTCAGGGCTGTCTGCCTTCAAATGTGGGTTCATTCACAGCCCTGTGCGGCCACTCTCTTGCACCAGAAAGCTAAGGATTACTACTCTTGCCAAGTCACGCTCTAGCTGTCATTCTGCCCCTGCCCTTCACATAGGGTGATGCATAATTTATCACTCAAAATAGAACACATTTGAGAATGAAGGAGGGAGCTGTTAATAGTTTGTCCAGGACAACAGGCCAAACTGGAACTATCTTGGGTAAGACTGGACATTTGGTGACACCAACTCCAAAGAGTGTCTATACCCTCACTTCCTCAGCTCTCAAGCACTAAGAACTCACGCTATTCTTTTCCTATTCATGCTCTTCACTCTCTAAATGGCTCTTGGCAAGATCACCAGAGACCTCTCTATCCCTAAATCACAAAAACTTTTTTTCTTCTTTTAGTTCTCATTTCACTTGACATCTCATTACACTTTACACTTTTTTCTAGTCGTGGTTTCCTCCTTTCTGGTAAACTCGAATCCCATTAGCTTCTGAGGTACAACACCCTACTAGTTACCTTCTCATATGTCCAGCTTTTCCAACATGTTATTTTCTCCCCAGCTCAAAAAGTACCAGAGTGCCCTAAGCTTTGGTCAGAGGCCATCTTCTGTTTCCTTTCCTAAAATCTAATTTCTTCCTATATGCTCTCCCTAGGGAACCTCATCTACCCTGATGGCTTCATATAACATCTTTAAATACCATCAAATTTATACTCCCAGTCCAGACTTTCTTCCAAGCCCCAGGCCAATGGTTTAGTCAACATTGCTATTTGGATATTTAACAGGCACCTCAACATCAGTAAGCCCAAAACGCACCTCTTCTTTCCATCCCCAGCAACTCAATTTTCCCCTAATGACCACTAGCCCAGTGAATGGCACTGCCATCTATCTAAGTGTGTAAGTCAGAAACACCCTCCTCTTCCTCACTCACAATATGCAATTGATCACTAGTGTTAAGTGTACCTTCTAAATATCCACCTCTCCTCATCTCTTCTACACCATCCTAGTCCAAACCAACATCATTTCTGTACCCAATTATAATAATGGCTTCTAGACTCTCTCTCTCATGCACTACTGCCTCTCTCTAATTATCATCCTGCAACATTTGAACCACTTTTGCTTAAATCAGTCCTCTTTCCTTCCCTCTCTCTTGCTTTACTAATCTATTGGATCCTTAAACACTCCATGTTCCTTCTTGTTTTAGGGGCTTAGAATGTTCTTTTCTTCACACTGGATAACTTACTCATCCCCTGGATCTCACACTGGATGTCCTTTCCCCAGAGAAGCTTTCTTTCTTTTTTTTTAGAGAAACTTTTAAAACCACTGGCTAGGTTGAGTTTCCCTACCGAACATTACCATAACTACCTGTAACTTTATCTTGAGGCTTTTATGAACTCTATTGTCCCAGTCCTGCCTTGTAGCACAGCATACCTTTATTAGTGATATTATTCTAATGGTTTTGAGTAGGTTTCAGAGCATCACTCAACAGCTGTTATTAATTTCCTATTAATAACCAGCCTATTAATTGGCTGGACCAGAAGCGCACGATCTTGTAATTTCACTCGTTCACTTATTTTGCACTTCATGTATGAGACAATGACTTGCAGTGGAGCAGTCTGATGATCTGACATGGTGCAAGAGCAAGAGAAAAATGCTGTGAGACTCCCTAAATTCCAATCCCAAGTTTTCTGTCTGGTCAGATGAAACAGAAGTAGATAAACACAGGGTGCTGACAAGACAATGAAGAAAGCAGAAAAGCATGGCTCACACTGAGTAAAGTGGAGGAGTAAATGGCAATACTTTGTACAATAGTGGATGATGGAGGTATGAAGAAGTGAAAAAGGTGGCTATAGATATCAAATTGTCTTTGTCACACACAACATGATTTTGTACCATGCTTAAAGATACCTTTTTTATTAGTAGTATTTTTAGAGAGAAAGAGTGTGAGTGGGGGAGAGGAGGGGCAGAGGGATAGGGAGAGAGTGAGAAAGAGAGAGAGGGAGGGAGGGAGGGAGAGAGAGAGAGAGAGAGAGAGAGAGAGAGAGAGAGACAGAATCCTAAGCAGGCTCCATACTCAGTGCAGAGCCCAATGTGGAGCTGGATCCCACGACCCTGGGACCATGACCTGAGCCAAAATTAAGAGACCTAACCTCAACCAACTGAGCCACCCAGGTGCCTACTTAAGGATACCTTTTAAACATCAAAATGTGCCTATACAAGATACAACTTTAAAGTAATAAAACAGGGTCCATACACAGTTGGTAAAATTTTGTCTTAATACTAGTTACTCCTCATGCAGTTATTGCTATTTAAATTATTAGTTTTAGCAGCCTACCTCATCTAATCATTTGCATTTTATGTTACTGATACTCCTAAGTTCTTTAAAAAGTCATATGTGGGCAATTAAAATTTACTTTCATATTTGTAAATTACATATTCTATTAAAAAGCACTTTAATCTAAATGTAGTGATATGCCATAAAATGTCCTATTTGCATGTCAGGTTTATAGCTATCAAAACTTGCTATGGTGTATAAGTTGAGATTTGCTTTGATGCCAGTGTTCTTTCCCCCAGAGTTTATTCTTCTGGGATATCCAGCAATGTTAGAGTGTTTCTGTCAAAACTTCACTAACACTGGCATATTGGAGATGAAGTGAATGGGAATGATGGGGTTCCAAAATGAGAACTGCACTTCTTGGCATATTTGAGAACAGGAGGGCTGGAGCATGGTAAAATGAAGTGAAATGGGTCCCAGGAGGAGGTGACTGAAGATGATCATGGGAAATGAAGTACGGAGATGATTCCCTGAGTTGTCTCTTCATGGAACCAAGTGTTCTGTGAAGGGTAGAGAGCTGCTGGCGAGTTTATCAGATTCAACCCTAACTGGACCACTAATCCGTTAACTAAGGCAAAGAGACCTTGGAGAAAACAACAATTCATTTTATAACTACTGAGTTGGAAATATCTGTGGAGGTCATTTTGTTCAGTCTCCCTTAGAATATAGAGCATATAAAAACTGGAGCCAAGGTATATGAAATTATCTTGGCTCTTGATGGAAGTCATAGAGAGATGGTTTTTTTAGGAGATGCTCAAAGATGACTAAAATTCTCAGTTGAAGGAACTGATATTATTTAAATAGGTAAAAAGAAAGCTGAGCGATGATCTCATTTCAATTAAAATGATTCCAATATGTAAGTGATGTCATCAATTAATGACACATATAATATATAACTTTTTTACTGAACAAGCTTGATTTAAGGGGACACAAGCCAATTTTATTCTTTATCACCATTCTCCTTTCAGTCTCTTGTGTCAAATAGTTCTTTATTTGATGAAACTACCAGATATTGGGGCGCCTGGGTGGCTCAGTCGGTTAAGCATCTGACTTTGGCTTAGGTCATGATCTTGCGCTCTGTGAGTTCCAGCCCCGCATCGGGCTCTGTGCTGACCACTCAGAGCCTGGAGCCTGCTTCAGATTCTGTGTCTCCCTCTCTCTCTGGCCCTCCCCCATTCATGCTCTATCTCTCTCTGTCTCAAAAATAAATAAACGTTAAAAAAAATGAAACTACCAGAAATTACCATAGTTCTTCCAATCCAGGCCAGTCCAATATAATAATCATAAAATTACACTCTTCCAGTGTAAAATATTCCCTCTCCTCCAGCTCACGTTGGCCCAAGCCACTTCTCTTCTTTCTCCATCTTTCCAGGATCATCAGAGGTGGGGAATGAGGTAGATAAGACATAGAAGGTCTAGCTTGGTTGATATGGTTGTGATCTGGTGTTGGTACTTTCCAAATATGGAAAATTCCAAATCCTAATTATTCCTTTGTGGACTGCCTGTTGGGGTCTTTGGAGACCCTCTCCCCCATGACTGGGGCTCTCCCTCCTCCAGCCCTCTCCTGTGGCTGCCTCTTAATACCTTTCCCCTCTGTTACCTTCTTATTCTTCTGGGCCATCTCATTCATCTAAAAAAAAAAAAAAAGTGCTCTTGGGCAGAGTCCTTCTTGAATGTACCCAAGACTGGCTGTCTCCCACAGGTGCACCCCTGGCCCTTGGGAAATTCAGGCTGTCTTTACTTTCCCCATCAAACTCTGGAAGTGTAGTCTCTCATTTTAACTTTCTAGGCCTGAGTTGGATACTTGTTTCTGTATTCCTCGAGTTCTAGGGAATGAGTATGAAGCTTTCTGAGTGGTTGTTCTTGAAACATCATTTCCTCAGCTGGAAGGGGAAGGAAGCATGCCTTTCTCCTTCTTCAAGAGTGTGGGTGAGCTCAGAACGCATAACACACTGGCAAAACTCTCTCAAACAGTCCCCACTGCCAGTGAATCCTTCTCCTATAAAGCAGGAGTGGGCGGGGGGCTAATGTTGGCTGAACAGATTTTGTAATTGCTTAGCATGTGGCCAAGAACTCATTAGGATGTGGGATAATTTGGCATTTACATTTTTGTTCTCCATCTTTAGGGCCTCTGTTGAAACTCCAAGACAACAGAAGAGTTGGTTTCACATCATGTTTTACACAGAGGGTCCGAAGCCATGCCCCTGTCATGCTCCCTATGGTAGCAGAATTCTAAAGATGTTGCCACAAGATCCCCATGCTCTGAATATTCAATCAGACACAAATCTAGGTGCTGCTGTGAAGGCACATTGCAGATGTAAGTAAGGTCACTAATCGGCTGACCTCCAAACAGAGAAATTATCCTGGTAGACACATTGTAATCAAATTAACCCTTAAAACCAGAAGAGGAAGGTGGAATAGTTAAAGAGATGGAAAAGAAGAAGAGAGCAAGAGACATGTGGTAGAAAGGGAGGTCAGAGAGATTCAAAGCATAAGAAGGACTTCACCCACCATTGCTGATTTTGAAGTTGGAGGCGAAGAGCCTTGAGCCAAGGAATGGGGGCAGCCTCTAGAAGCTTGAGAATGACTCCCAGCCATCAGTCAGTGTGAAAATAGGGACCTCAGTCCTACAACCACATGGAACTGAGTTTTGCCAACAACCTGAATGGGACTGCAAGCAGATATCCCCCAGAGCCATCTAATAGAAGCCAAGCTGGGTGACACTTTGATTTTAACCTTATGAAACTTTAAGCGGAGAATCAAGCCCAGACAGCCCAGATTTCTAACCCACAGAAGTATGAGATAATAAGTGTTTAAGCCTCTAAGTGTGTGATAATTTGCTATAACAACAATAAGAAATTAATGCACACCTTCACCTCAGTGTCACTGGCCAAATGCTTCCAGTATCACTGACCCTCTTCTTCCCCAAAGCTGATGAGAGTCCAGAGACAAGTATATGATCCCTTGTACTGGATGTGTCTGGGAGAGGTGAAATGGGGACGGATGATTCGATATGCCTCGACACCCACATAGTACACAGTGAAGACAATGCTTTATGTTTCTCCTATTTAAAAATGATTGGCTTTGGGGCGCCTGGGTGGCTCAGTCGGTTGAGCGTCCGGCTTCGGCTCAGGTCATGATCTCGCAGTCTGTGAGTTCGAGCCCCGCGTCGGGCTCTGTGCTGACAGCTCAGAGCCTGGAGCCTGCTTCGGATTCTGTGTCCCCCTCTCTCTCTGTCCCTCCCCCACTCATGCTCTGTCTCTGTCTCAGAAATAAATAAACATTAAAAATTTTTTTTAAAAAAAATAATAAATAAAAATGATTGGCTGCTTCCTCTTGAGTTCTTAAAACTAAGCAAACAAACAAAACTTTTGTACTCAAAAGTTTCTCCTTCCTACTTCAAATTGCTTGCTAAGGATTGTGCTCCTTTACATCTATCTGATGGATCATTATATTCAGGGGCAGAGAAAGGATGCATAGGACTTTCTTTGCTGGAGATTTGCCTGAGAGTCTCAGAGTTTTACAGAAGAGAAGAGCTAGCATTTCATGGGAAGGCCAATGGATTGTGGAAAGGTTTCCCAGAAATGAAGTTTACCTAAGAAACTATTTCATCCCTAAACTGTTCTTCATACTATGCTACCCAATCTGAGACTCTTAAACCAAGCCCTGGTAGCATCCTAAACAGAAATGACCATTTAATCTGAAAACCATAGGATATGGCCTTTGGGGAGGTATCTCACCAGACCCACGTGTCATATGAGCCCCGTGCATCTTTTACTGACGTCAAAAAAGCAAAGCCATTCTTGTGCTCTACAAACATCTGGTTCCCTCTGATGTGGACCAGTCTCTACACTTCCTGTGGTTCAGGTTGCTTTCCTTGGTCAGACATTGATGAGTCTTAAGTGATAAGTCAATTTGGCTGGAAGGGGATAACATTTTCAAAGCTTCCTTATATTTTGCTTTGGGCTAATTAGTAGCCCTAAGATTGCTTTCCTCTTCTCCCAAGTAAGACACCTGGAAATGCAGAAATAGATTAGGAAGCAATTTAAAAGTTGCCAGGGAGCTAAAACTAAGTTCTTTAAACATAAAACATAAGCATTTCAAAAGAAAATATGTGAGGATTATCTTGTTGCTAATTTCCTATTCACAATGTGAGGTGATACTAAAACACCATTAAAAGCACAGAACTGGGCAAATTCTCTTGACAGTTGGTTTGCACCTGAAGATTACTTTCACAGTTACACCAAAAGATTTGCAAACCCAGACTGTCTGTAGCCTCCATATCTTAATTAAACCCTGAAATTACAAAGTACAAAGACAATAATAGACAATATTGGAAAACAGAGGGTATTACTGAAAATGCTAAGGAGAAAGAATCCAGAGGATAAGGCTAGCAAATAAAAGTCAGAAATAGAAGTGAAAAGAACAATCATGACATTTTGATTCATCCTCCACCGTATCATTCGGTGGTTATAATTCGGCCACCCATGTCGTGAAAGTCTCCACAAGGAGCTTTTATAGAAAATAAAGATGGAAAACAATGAAGTAATCCTGCCTACTCCCCATTATAATTTAAGATTGTTCCCCAAAGTGTGTTATTGAATGTTCTGTCCAGCAAAATTTCCTATGACTCAAACTATGGGATTATTACCACTTCCTCTGGGAAACTCTTTGCAGAATAATAGCCTTCATTATTAGGAATGCCTTTTTGAAGGTCAGCCAAATTTTCTCATTGTTCAACTGAATCCAAGATTTTGGCTATAATTTTCCTGACCACCCCAAACAAGTGCTTTCTTTCAATACATGTGGATAATATTTCAAGATTCATCTAGCACTTGGAAAGTATAGGTTCCAAAGAATTTTGGTCGAATTAATGTTTCTAGATGAATGGATGGATGAATAGATGAGTTATTCTCTAGTCTATGACTTAGATTCCTCAATCTGCTTTCTGAAGGTCCTTGGTAGAGACAGGTTTTTCTGTGGTAAAGTTGGTGAGACAGGGCACCTCCATGCCTGCCCATTGTCCTTCAGCAGGGATCCTGATGAGGGACATGATTTAAAACAATAATCGTACATTAGTTTGCTAGGGCTGTTATAACAGAGTCACAAATGGGTGGCTTAAATAATAGAAATTTATTGTCTCATACTTCTGGAAGCTAAAAGTCCAAGATCAAGGTGTGGTCAGGGTTGCTGAGTGCTGTGAGAATCTGTTCCATGCTTCCCACCTAGCTTCTTATGGTTTGCTGGCAATCTTTGGGCATTCCTTGGCCTGTAGATACATTGCCTCAATCTCTATCTTTATCATCACATGGCATTCTTCTTGTGTGCATGTCTGTGCCCAAATTTCCCGTTTATAAAGATGCCAGTCATATTAGATTAGAAGCCTACGCTATACTGCAGTATAATCTAACATAGATCAATTAATACATGTGCAACCTTATTTCCAAATACGATCACATTCTGAGGTACTTCAACATATAAATTGGGGGGGCATAATTAAACTCATAACATATAAAGAATCATTCTTGATATCTCCTTCTTCTTTTCTCTTCCGTGTCCAATCACCAAAACAGTCCCCCTAATCATTTTTAGGATCCACTTACTTTTATCCATCTGTGGTGTCACTTCTCTAGTCCAGTATATCGTATCTTGTCTTGGTTACTTCAATAGCCCCTAGTTTACCTCCCCACTTCCAATTTTGCTAGTTCTAATCTACTGTTCAGGCTCTATACAAAGTGATATTTTAAAAAGACAAATCTGATCATGTCATTCATCTGTTAAGTCTCTTGATGGGGGCGTCTGGGTGGCTTAGTCGAGTGTCTGGCTCTTGATTTCAGCTCAGGTCATGATCCCAGAGTCATGGGATTGAGACCCATGTCAGGGTCAGCACTGAGGGTGGAGCCTGCTTAAAATTCTGTCTCTCTCCCTCTTCCCCTCTCCCCTACTTGTGCATGCTGTCTCTCTCTCTCTCTCTCAAAAAAAAAAAAAAATATCTTGAGGGATTTGTGTGGTCCTACAAGTCAGCTGCTATCAGCTTCACCAGCTTCATTTCCTACCCTGTACCTGCTCATTGTGTGTCTTCCAGTCATGCTGGATCTTCTTGCAGTTTTTGCAATAAACTAAACTCCAACATACCTCAAGGCCCTGGCACAAGCAGTGTCTCTGCCTGAGATGCTCATCTCCTCTTCCTGATTTGGGTAACTCCTTCTTTCCCTTCCAGTTTTAGCTTGGATTTGACTTCCTTTGAGAAGGATTTTCTACTCTCCACAACAGGTTTAGTTGCCATTATTTAATTTCACAGTATATTGTGGGCCACCATTTTAGTACTTGCCAAAATTTTAATTCATTTCCTAGTATTTGTTTAGTTAATCTCTTGCCAGAGGTTAAATGCTTCTGTACCTCCAAGTTCATATGTTGAAACCTAACCCCTAAAGTGATGGGTTTTGGAGGTGGGGCCATTAGGGTGATTAGGTCATGAGGGTAGGGTCCTCATGAATGGGATCAGTGCCCTCACAAAAGAGGCCCCAGAAAAACCCCTTGCCTCTTCCACCAAATGAGGACACAGTGAGAAGGTGGCCATCTATGAACCAGGAATCAAGCTTTCCCCAGACACTAAATCTGCCGGCACCTTGAGCCTGGACTTCTCAGCCTCCAGAAATGTGAGAAATAAATTTCTGTTGTTTATAAACCACCTCGTCTGTGGTAGTTTTGTTATAGGAGTCCAAATAAACTAAGACACTCTCCCATTAGATTCTAAGCTCCCTGAGGGCAAGTAATGAGTCTGCTGTTTTTCACCACTGCATTCTCACTGCTTACCATTCAGCTTGGTATGGAGAAGGAATCAATAAATAGTTGTTAAATTGGTGGATAAATGAATAGATGAATGAAGGCATTTTCTTTCCCATTATGTATTTTAAATGGCCTATTACTGCTCTACCTTTCACCTCAATGAACTACTATTTTTACATTAAATACCTAATATATTTCCTTTCAGTCACAAAATGGGTCATCACTAAATTGTCTTGTTAGTGAAGAAGTTAAGTGAAATCAGCATCAAGATTAGCACAGTATATACACCGATTAATCTGTTCTATACTTGATTGCATATAGGAATCCAAACCTATCAATAAAATAATTTTTTAATATAGGCTGACAGCATTAATAATTAATTAGTTAATGCCATCATTCATCATCTATTTATTGATCCCTAGATATATGGCAATACTGTCCTGAGCATTAAAAATAGAACAGTGATCAAGAAGGATGGATGCCAGCCCTCAGAGAGCTTATATTCTACTGAGTAGGACAAACAACAAATGGGAATAGAATAGAATGTCAAACAGCAGTACGTACTATAAAATATAGAAGGAAGCAGGGGAAGAGGCTAAATAAAGAGGCCCAGTGGGTGTTATTTTAGACAGCATTGGGCAGAGAGTGCCTGTCTTAAGAGGTGAAATCTTAATAGAACCCTAAATCTAACCAAGGAATACTTAATGAGGAGAAGAAATAGACAAAGAGGGGGTGTGAGGCAGGAATGCTTAAAGCAGCAAGGATTCAGTGTGTCTGGGCAGAAGAGAGGGGAGCGGTAGAAGACATCATGCAAGCTGAGGGCCAACTAATCGGACCTTGAGGTCCAGGTTAATGCCTGCTAAGTTTTATTCTAAATGTAACAGGAAGCCAGTGGAATTACTGAGAAGGAATCACTATGTTTTTAGGTTATTTTGGCGGCAGAGACTGGCAGGAAGGAAGAGTGGAAGGAGTCAAGCCAACTGATCAAAGGTCTCTTGCTGGTAAATACGTAAGAGGTGATAGCAGCTGTCAATCTTATTGCAGGCTGCCAATCAGAAACCCAAGGGCTAATCCAAACTCTGCTCTTCTGCATCACCCAAGCTTCACCCCCACAAATGCTATAGACACTGGGCTGTCGGACGTTATCCCCTCCACAGCCTCTGGCCTTTTCAAATGGCTCAGCTCAGTAACTCACTCATCACATCCCTGTTCCTTCTCCCCCACATGCCCCAGAGCCCAGTAAAACAGTCTCCACACCCACACCCCTGGTAAACTAGGTCTGCATCATCTCATCAGTCTGTGTGTGGGACCACACCTGCCCAGGTAAGGCCCCGGGATGCTTGGGACTTGTACTGGGTATTGGTGATAATGAGCACCGCTAGAACGGGAAGAAGAAACCCTGAAAATCTGTTTTGTTGTGAGTTCTCAGGGGGTGGGAAGGGGAGGCAAAAGGCATAGGTAGGGAATTGTGACCTCATTGTAAACTCAGTGTCCAGGAAAGTGGCAGCTTCATGAGTGTTTGTTGAATGGGTAAATTAAAACATGATGGAAAGGATTTGGGGTCAAAAACAGCCATACATTGTGAAACAGGACAGAGTTTGAGAGAGAAGAGACATGTGTGGACTGCTCCCCACACCTACACCAGCACATGTGTGTTTTGAATGACAATGGACTTCTTGATCATTCACCATCAGCAGACTTCCTGTCAGTCCTCAAATTTCATAAACAATGCAAAGAAACTACCTGTAACTGTAAGACTTTTGAAAGAACTGCAAGAGAAAAAGAGAGCTGTGGTGACATACTTGGAGATAGCTCAGTGGAGGCCACCAACTCAGCCTCACACCCAACCACCAAGGCGGAAGTTTCCATCCTGCAGCAGGGTTTATTGCTGAAAGTCATTGTACAACCCGCTTTGGACTGATAACCTAGAGGAGCATGCAGAATGACCTGTGGTCCCTCCGAAAAGATGGAGACCTCTAACAAGCTGTAGTCTTGTGGATACAGCTTTCTCATCTGTGTCTACCTCAAAGGATTATTGGGCCAGTCAATGGACACATTGTAAACTGAGGTAACTGAGTTGTTTAACAGAGGTCGAGGAAGTGGGGGGGGGGGGGGAAGCCTGAAGCATCCCCAGGAGGCCTGGAGGCAGGAGCTGGGTGAGGATCAGCACAGCTGCATAGAACAGAGAAGTCCCCCAGGCCAAGGGAGACCCTACAACTTCTAATTGGAAAGATCCACTAAAAACTGGATTCTTTCCAGATTTTGCTACTCATAAATCAAATCAAACAGACAATGAGGGAAAAGTATTGCAATCCTGCAAAACTCCAGTTTTCTTTAATTACCCCCTACATTCCAAATACTGGTTGTTGCTTTCAAGGAGATGCCTGAAACAGAGATCTTTCCATGGGCCAGTATCGTCATAGCCACTGTCCCTGTTGGCAAGGATGTTGAATTAAAAACCTTTAACTGTTTTTTAAAAAAAATCCAGACTCTGTACTATTTACTGATTTAAAAAAAGTTACATTCAGAACTTTTGTCTACTTCCCAAGAGTGTATCTCAGGAGTCAGCAGCTGTATAAACACACATAGTTAAGTGACATTGGGGATTGATGATATGAGCTACACATGCATTTTAATCTTATAAAAAGAATAGGCATAAGCACAAGTAGAAAGAATTACGATGAGCCACACACTGCAGGGAACATGGTGACCCAACATGACAGAAATGAGGTACTCTTGCATAACCACAGGTCAGCGGCCTCCATAGGAGGAGAGCATTTCAAAGATGTGGATGGGAGAGAGCCTACTGTTATCATTTCACATAAAGGACAGTGGTAATGGACCATTAGAAAAGAAAAATTACTGCTCCATTGTTCCTTTATGTGGACAGGAACCATTTATTACAAATGTAACCAGCCCACTGCCAGCCCTGCTCAGCAGAGCCAAGGAGGAATGAGCTTTAGAGCCCAAGGCATGCATTTGTATAAACCCAGTCCCGTGGCTAATCTCCGCAAACCTGCTCACCACACATTTTGCACTAACCCCACTCTCTTTAAAGCAAACCCTCTTCTCCTCAAACCCCCACTTCTTCCCGCTTTGGAGGCTTAACCCTTTTTAGCCGTCCTCTCTTGACTTCAGGTTCTCAAGGGCAGGGACCACTGCACAACTGCCTTCACATTCCAGCACGGCGCGCGGTGTCCTTACGCGCTGGATGCTCTTTCCCAGACACAAGTTCTCACTAAATGCTGCCATTTAGTAAGAGGCCCTAGAATACAACAGTGTTGCATGCTGAGTTCTTGGTGTCAAATTGCCAAAGACTAAAGGAAATGAGAATAACCAGCGTTGGCGGTATTGGAGGGATTTTACTCTAGTATTGCCTGTCCACAAAGCAGTTTAGAAATAATATTAAAAGCTTTAAAATCAGCAGTCCTTTTTTTCTTTTTCAAACACGAAAATAACAACAACAAAAGCAAAAGAACCAAAGCATGCACACAGGGGGAAACGACAGCCCTGGGTGGCCACCACCCCCGTGGCTAGCTCTGGGTCGTGATGGCTCACACCTCCCTGTGCACCGCGTCCCCGCCAAGCCAGCGCCTGTGGGACGACGCGGCACCTGCCCCAGAGGGGACCGCTAGGCCTCCCTTACCTACTGGACTGGGCTCCTCAGGCACTCCCCCGGCACCCCTAACCAGAGGGGTTCACTGGGAACAGGAAACGCCACGACTGCTCTATCTGGGGCACCTGCGGAAGGACCTGGAGCCCTCCAGAGAGCCAGGGGTGCGCAGCCCAGGGCCCTGCGGCCCTCCCCCCTTGAGGGAGCGCTCCTGGCAACACATCAAGAGGCGGGCGAGCCCTGCGGGAGCGCAGGACCCCGCCCGGGCGGAGACGCAGGGCAGGAGGGCGGGGTCACGTCAGGTCCCGGTGCGGCCCCTCCCCCCATCCCGGACTCTCCACACACCGTCGAGGGGCAGAGAGACCAGAAACCCCATTTCCATGAATGTCAGTCCCTCCTCTGGCTTGGCTTAGGCCCACCCCTGGAGACTAGGAGGTCACCACAAGGATAAACATTAACATATTCTTAAACTAGGAACTCTAAAACTTATCCTAAGGAATAAGGTAAGTCATGGATTTGTTCTTAAGATTTAGTCACAAAGAAATTCAATGCAGTATTGCTCATCTTATTGGAAAATTGAAACTAAAAGTGTCCAACGTTAGGAGATTTGTAAACTAAAAGCATTTGTCTTTGCAAAGGAATACTATACAGATATTTAAAATGATGCAAAGGGAGAATATTTCTGTATATGGAGAGAAATATGAAAAGCAAATTATAAAACATAAAATGTCCTAAGTTTCCCTTTTATTTATTTTTTTAAATGCTTATTTGTTTTTGAGAGAGAAAAAGGGTGCAAGCACGAGTGGGCAGGGGCAGGGAGAGGGAGAGAGAGAATCCCAAGCAGGCTCTGTGCTGTCAGAGCAGAGCCTGACATGGGGCTCAAACTCACAAGCCATGAGATCACGACCTAGGCCAAACTCATGAGTCAGACGCTTAACTGATTGAGCCACCGAAGCACCCAAGTTTCCTTTCTGGAAAAAATTGTATATATATATATATATATATATATATATATATATATATATATGGGATTTTGGAGATAATACCTAAGAGTACTTACTTGTGAGTGATAAGAATATAAGGAGTCTTTTTCCTTTTTGTTTGTCACTATCTTACATTACCTTATGATTACTCTAAAATTAATATATGTTACTTATGCAATAAGGAAAAACACGTTTTGGGGGTGGTTTTTTTTGGGGGGGGGTTGGTTTTTTGCTTTGTTTGTTTTATGAGGACCTGCATTTATGCTTCACTACTGGTAAACTCTCAGACACTAGACCAATGTTAGACAAACATTTAGGTCTCTGAAGTCTGTCCAGATAGGCACTGCCTTCTCTAATGGCTCAAAGGGCACTGTTTTGATTCTCTGAGATACATCACCCTGCAGAATAACCTGATCTCCTAGCTTCTTATAAGTATCAGAAGGCAAATGATTAGGAAAAATTGTACCTTACTGCTGAAAGGTGTAAACTTAAGTAAAAGTTGATCTGACTCAAGGTTTATGTTTGTAGTGTGTTATACAGCAATACCATGAAATTATATATTTTCATTCACTATTTGTTGGGAGATTGTCCTATTCAAGAATTTCTAAGCTTCTAAATAGCCTTGATGTATGAAGATTCCCAAGTCAAAGAAAAGTTTACTCTTTGATACCTTGTCTACTTTGTGCCCCAGGAACAAAGCAAAGGTCAAGGGAGATGCTACACACACACACACACACACACACACACACACAGAAGTATATCTATGGCTATATCTGTGTTTATACACCTGTATATCTATATACCTACAAATATTGAGAAGAGAGAAAGTTGGTGCTCTCTGGTAATAAGCATCTTGTATTAAACATAAATCTACTCTTTGGTGGGTATTATAAAATATTTCTTTTTTTCTTTAGCTAATTTTTCTTTGCAAATTTAAACATCTTTAGAGTATTCTTCTGCTTATCCTGAGAATAGGATTAAAGGATACATAGTAGGCATGAAAGAAATACTTGTAGTCGACTGAGCATGTGTATCTGATTGAATTATAAGGAAGTCAGTGATTAAAAAAATGAGATTTTGCAATAGATTGTAAATATTTTGGATGAGGCCAAATGAGTTTCAAGTCTTTGAAAATAGCTTTTTTTTACTAATACCCCTGCTCACTCTAGAATGCCCTATGTTGGGGCACCGGGGTGGTTCAGTCAGTTGAGTGTCTGACTTCGGCTCAGGTAGTGATCTTGCCGTTGACGAGTTCGAGCCCCGCATCGGGCTCTGTGCTGACAGCTCGGAGCCTGGAGCCTGCTTCAGATTCTGTGTCTCCCTCTCTTTCTGCCCCTCCCCTGCTCATGCTCTGTCTCTCTCTGTCTCAAAAATAAATAAATATTAAAAAAATTTTTTAGGGGCACCTGGGTGGCTCAGTCGGTTAAGCGTCTGACTTCAGCTCAGGTCATGATCTCGCGGTCCGTGAGTTTGAGCCCCACGTCGGGCTCTGGGCTGATGGCTCAGAGCCTGGAGCCTGCTTCCGATTCTGAGTCTCCCTCTCTCTCTGCCCCTCCCCCGTTCATGCTCTGTCTCTCTCTGTCTCAAAAATAAATAAACATTAAAAAAAAATTTAAAAAAATTTTTTTAATAGAATGCCCTATGTTATCTAGTGGAGAATGAACATTTTTTTGTCAAAGCATTTAAGCATATTATTCTCTACGTATTTACGAGAAGCCTGCCATTTTAGACTTTTGCCTATATCTTGATTATAAGTAACAATACATTCCACATCATTGCATTATTGATTTATAGACTTCTTATTGTCTTGAATTGTTTTCAGGTAATAAATTAGCTTCTCTAGCATGTGAAGTAATATAAAGCATAATCCAACTTAACTGAAGAAGACTTTCTGTGTCTAAGGCTGTGGAATCTCATTTTGTCTTTAATAGTGCCTGGTGGTATGATCCTGGCCAAGGCTCATAGATTTTCTGAGTCTCTATTTCCTTACTTGTAAGACAGTTGTCACTAGATGATCTCTAAAGCTCCTTTCAGCTTTAAAAGTCCTGCAGTGAAATTATACAGAAACTGTCATTTGGAATAATTTATCACTACTTTTCAAAGATTTGGGGTATAGATCAAAGCTTAGAGTGACAGCAATCTTCTGACGGAGGAAAAGTCAGTTGGTGTAAAATGCACTCTGTTCTGCCTCCCGGAGGCAGACACAGAACTAATGCAGCTTCCTCAGCAGAACATGTGGCTAAATGCATAAATTCATAAACTAAAACACATGGGCTTTGAAACGGGCACTTTCCACAAATCACAATTGATCAAACCACCTAAATGGAATGGTAGGTTTTCTCCTGGCAGTGTTTTTCTCCTTATTTCTTTCCTCAAGTTGTAAATTCAAGTCTGCCTGTGCTGCTTGTGTTCAGCCTGGGAAGATCTCCAGTGACTCAGCCCCTGTGATGTATCTCCTAGATGCAACTTTTGCAGAAACGGATAAATCAGTGGTTGACATACACTTTTCTTCCTCTGGGCTGTGCACTAAGCATCCTCTACAACCCTTAGGTTTATCTTAAAAGACACTGATCTTAGAGAAAGGATTACTTTTAATTCAAATAGGTAGCAATTTGATGTTTTTACATAGGTGAGAAAAACTATGCCTGTTTTATTTAGAGTTTTACAATATGCAGGACAAAGTTATTTTCTTTTTTAATATAAATGTATTTATTTATTTATTTAATGTTTTTATTTATTTTTGAGAGAGAAAGGGAGAGCATGAGCAGAGAAGAGGCATAGAGAGAGGGAGGCAGAGGATCTGAAGCGAACTCTGCACTGAGAGCAGAGCACCCGATGCGGGTCTGGAACTCTCAAACCACACCGTGAGTTCATGACCTGATGCGAGATCATGACCTGAGCCGAAGTTGGACACTTAACTGACTGAACCCCCCATGCACCTCATTGTTATTTTCTTTAAAAGGCACTGTCATAGTTGTGTTCTGTTTATCACAGTCCCTAGATAGGTACAGCTGTCTTCACCCTGTGTGCTTTAGCAAATGGCAAACTCAAGTAAGAGATCTCTCATTATATTATTAGCGAATTACCACAGGTAGTGCTCCAAATCTGTTAACTTGAACAAAGAGCATAATATTAAGCTCTTCGAGGATTCCTTCAAAAGTAGCTTCCCCATTCCTTCTGGAAAACAGCGGAATAAAACTAAGATATTTTAAAATAATATTCTTATACTTGTAAGACATCATCTTCAAATGTTACCGTGAAAAAATATTGTAGAATTAATCTCCATGTCAGTTTGAGAGGGGAAGAATGTATTGATGTCATTATTTTATAAAGGTCAAAGAGAGGTTATAAAACTTGTCTAGCAATTTGCTGAATTGAAATAGATCAGGAAAAAGACCAAGTCTTGTGATTATAGTGGATATTGTTATTCTTCTATCAGATGTTTTTTTTTTTTCTATGTCACTTGTCCATTCATCAACCTTTCCATCCAGTATCTATTCAACACTTACTAATATAAGACACTGTAATAACTATGATTCTGCACCCAATTCCAGTGTGTTTTTGTAATGACTACAATCAGCATCAGATGTCACAGGTTAAGAGCTAAGTCCTAGAAGACTACCCCACACCACCCTCTTCAGATGCCAATCCCAAGTCCAGCTACAGATCAAAGGTTCTCATGACCTGCTTCTCAGGCTTGATTGATTTTGCTACAGCAGCTCACGCAACTCAAAGAAACATTTTACTTGCCCGATCACCAATCTATTATACAAAGATATAACTTGGGAACAGGCAGCTGGCAGAGATGTGTAAGGCAAGGTTTGGAAAAAGGGCACAGAGCTTCCAGGCCCTCTCCAAGCATCCTGTGTTCACCCAACCCGAAATTCCCTGGACCCTGATCTTTTTGGTTTTTTATGGAGGCTTCTTTACATAGGTGTGATTGATTAAACTTTTGACCATCGGCAACTGAATTCAGTCTCCAGCCCCTCTTCCACTCCCTGAAGTTCTAAGTGGAACTGAAAGTTCCAACTCTGTAATCACATGGTTGGCTCCACCAGCAACCAGCCCCCATCCTTCACTGCTTTTCCAAAAGTTGTCTCATTAACATAACAAACAACACTTTAACCGCTCCACAGGAAATTCCAAGCATTTTAGGAACTCTGTGCCAGGGACCAGAACAAAGACCAAATACATATTTCTTATTATAAATCACAACAGCACCATAACCAATATTTACTGAGTTTGTCCTATATTCAGGACACTACTATAACTACTATAACTGATTGAAATAGCTTCACCATAATCTTCTAGGGTAGATACTATCATTATTCTAATTTTAGGGATGAAGAAACTGAAACACAGGTGCTGAGTAACTTACTCACTATTTTATATTTTTACTCACTTATTTTATGATGATCGTGCTGGTGAGTTACAGAGCCAGGATTTGAACCTAGGTAGTCTGAGGCCAGAATCCATGCTCTTAGTCACTCATTCTGCCCTCTCCCAGTCACAGGGGGTGTTTCTGGGGGTGTACAGTACAGCACAGTGTGCCTAGATAGCCAAAACTCAAGCCTAAATGTGGACAATGTCATAGGAGAGACGAACTCCCAGTTGCAACTATGTGCAAAGGAAGGAGGGAGGATGGGATGATGGTTATGGGAAGACTAAGGATTGTGATATTATGGAAAAGTGGTCTTTCTTACTCTCCAAATAACTCTTGAGTATTCACTAAATTTGTAGTTGATGATATTTACATGTAGACACAGTGAATGTTATCGCTATGCCAGTTAAAAATAGATTATTATCTACTCTCTGTCTGTAGAGACACTTTGAAAGACTATTCTTCAGAGCCACATGAGCTCAATAGCTCATTTTGCTTCAATGATAATTGTATTTCTTTCTCCAATTGACCTAATCTTTCCATGAGTAAAATGACTGCATCACAGTTTGATTTAGAATTAAAAATTATCCAAAGGCTGTAAACTGCTTTTGAATCTACTAAATTTTACCTAGTAAAAGCAATACTCAATGACTTATGTGCATACCTGTCAGAATTAATTGGATTGTTACATGAGCATTCATGAAATGCCATTCATTGCCTCTTAAAATGCTCATAATTTCAAGTTTACATTTCGATGTGTCTTGTCTCTTTCTTGAGTGATCTTTTCCAGAGTGAACTCTCACTTCTCTGAATTGCTATGACTCTTTCAGTAAGTGCCTCTACTATTAACTATATCTGGTAATATAGGTCCTCTGGCTTTATGTTTAGAAGTATTAGGTCTTTCTAATTAGTTTGTCATCTTCTTAAGTGTCATCATCTCAGGTGAAGGAAAAATGTCTTCTATTTCTTACTGTAGTCAGTCTCGGCCAGCTTTGAGCACGCAGAAATATAAATGAATGAATGCCACAGACCTGACTTATCAGCACTGTCAGTGATCTGCTGATATTCCTAGGTGTAATTCGATCTGGTGGTCAGGCCCCTGGGCTAGAAATCGGGAGGCTTGGATTCTATTTCCCATTTCCTGTGACTTTCAGTGCTTTTGCTTAAGCTCTCATTTTCTCCACAAATAACTTGAAGGAAGAGTCCATCGACACCAGTGGACCTCAGCCTAGACTACACTTTGGAATTGCACTAATATGGGCTTCCAACTTCAGAAAATCTAATTTCATGGGTCTGGGCTTTGGAGTTTTAAACAGCTCCTTAAGTGATTCTTTTGAGAAGGTGAAGTACAGAAGAAGTTGTCTGGCGAATTTCAGAAATGCTAATAGATGCTTTTAGCCTAGTGTAGTTCTCACCACTACCCCCAGATAACTTTTTTCCAAGTTCTGCTCATGTGCCTGTTAAATCTGAGTCTACCCTCTCCCCTGTATTCCCTTTGGCATTGTCCAGCATTTTTTTTTTAACTTTGTGCCTTATTATCTTCTCTTTCTCTGATCCTCCTCCTGCAACAAATGTCATCTTTCTGAAAGACAAGTATGAGTGTAGTACTTCGTGCTAAAACTCTTGCTTATCAATTGAGTGCTAGCTCCCTAGAATATCAGACAAGACCCTACATAAGATCACGTTGCCTGCCTCTATGGCCACGTTCTCCAGCACATCCCCACCTTCTGTATTTGTCTCCATCCATGAGGTTCCATGTTTCTGCTTGTGCATATATTGTTCTGCCCGGAATGATTCTCTCCTCCTCTTTCCCAACTAATTGCTCATTAGTCATTTACTACACATCGTCGAAACCTCAGCTGTCACCTCTATCAGGAAGTCTTTTGGACTTGTCTCAGCAGATTTAATCCTCCCTCTTCTATGCTAAGTGTGTGTGTTACACATACATTATGACTATTCCTATTCTATGTTATAATTGTTTCTTTGCACCTCTAATATGTGAGGGTAGAAACTGTGTCTAATTCATTATTTTCTTAGCACATAGCACAGAGTAGGAATTCAATAAAGCTCATTGAATTAAATTACATTAATGTTAATAAAGGGTTTAGGATTCCTTGAAAATCAGTACAAATATACTTGGCTTTAAGAAAAAATGTGGGGAGCCTGGGTGGTTCAGTGGGTAAAGCGTCTGACTCTTGATTTCAGTTCGGGTCACGACCGTGAGATCAACCCCCGCACTGGGCTCTGCACTGGGCCATGGAGCCTGCTTAAGATTCTCTCTCATCCTCTTCCTCTGCACCTCTTCTGCTCATGTGTGCATGCATGCTCTTGCTCTCTCTCTCTCTCTCTCTCTCTCTCTCAAACAAAAAAAAATTAAAAAAAGAGTGCAATGCAACAGGAAAACTCCTCAAATCAAATTTTTGTGATATAATTTTAAGTACATCTGATACATGTACTACCAAGGAATTTTTAAAGTCAGTTGACTCCCTATTTTGTTTTTGCATAAACCCAACTTATGAATTGAACAAATATTTGTTGAGTTCATTCTATTTGCTGTGACACTGCTGCGGTCCTTAAGGAGCTCAGTGAGAAACAGACAAGTCACAAAGTTACAATTTAAGAATGATCAAATGCTATGACAGAGGTTAGCACAGACTTACCTCCAGGATCAATTAATCTTATCCTAGAGACATTCCTAGTATAACGGCTAAAATTTTACCCCTTTCTGTTTTACTTAAGAAAGTATGGTCAAATACAAATTAATTAAAGGGATGGGTAGTATTATAGGAATAACCTTGCATATACTCAAGAGTTTGAGTTTCAATACATCAGAAGCAAGGTTTTTTTTTAAGTAAATAATTCACAAACCTCAATAATTTAGCAATCATAGTAACAAATTCTTTGTGACATATTTTAGAACTAATTGCTACATAAAAGTGTATCATACTATTTTGTAGGGAGGAGGAACCACTTCCTTGAATATATATGATACATTTAGTCTTGTACAAATTTAGATTATATATAGTCTTTCAGGAATATATTCATGCATATTGTAACCAAGAGAAAGCTTGGTTCCCTTAGGAAATTGGCAAGAACTCAGATTTAACTGGTATCACCAATGTAGGGTGAGAGAACACTTAAAATTTTATGTCTTTGATGTGAATTCTGTCTTCTCCTTTCACTTCTTTTAGTCAATCCAACTTTCTGAAACAGGAATCAGTCTACCATTAAATTTATAAGACCTCTAATTTAGATTAACTTCCTTTATCAGCTCTGCGTCTTAGCACATTTCCTTTTATTTCCCTGAAACAGTACCAGTGATTGATGGGCGATAATGTAATACATATACTACAATATAAATGACAACACTTGCATTACTCAGAACATGCCAGATATGAATGAGCTGAGGTCATTACACGGAGGTGATTTCATTTAATCTGTAGGGTGGGTCAGTTGTGTCCTTAGTACCATAAATCTCAAAGGGCATGTTAGAGACACATGCAGCTTAGCAAACACTTTTTTTATGAGAGTCCTAGATCCTAGCTCTATTTAAAAAGTCATCACATCATAAAAATAAAAATTTAATAATTAAAAAAAAAGAACATTATATCAGTCAGAGGGATGTAAGATGTGAGACTCACAGAATGCTGGAACCTAGGAATGCATTGGGATTTTTTGAACTCTCATTTCTTTATTTGTTCACAGGAGAATGTGCTGAAGAGTGTAAGTGATTACATGAATCCAATCTTTTAGAAACCAACATATAATGGGGCTCCATGTAATATATGGTCCTACCTTGATTACCAGAACTAGATTCCTTTTATAAAATTCCTAAACCTATACAGCTCATGTTTTCTGGAACCTATTTGGAGCTATTTGGGACATTACTCATTAGATAAGCCTTCCAGAGAGTTTAAAGCGAATTTCTAACCACTGGATGATGACTATCAGACTATCATCATACTCCTTAAATCAAACAAAATCTATAAAACTGTTGCTGTCGGATGTTTAATTGCCCCTTTAATTCTATTTGACCCCATTATAAGTATTTTATTAGGCTGAAGGCAGCAGAGTTCTTCATATTCCATAACCCCAGTAGTCCTAAAGAACACACTGTGATACACCACTAATTCTGTCTGTGATACTGAATGTTAAAAAGAATATATATATATATATATATATATATATATATAACATTATATACACACATACATGTGTATATATACACATATATATACATATACATACATACATATATATGTGTGTGTGTGTGTGTATATCTATCTATATATATATAATTTCTCTCAACCAAGAGTATTCCAAAAACAAAATGTTATTTTTATTGGGTAAGAAGTCAGTTTCCTTTTTTTTACAATAACAAATGTAACATGTTCCTCATGGAAATGAGATATAGTTTCCTTGAGGAAATGGGCCATTTCTTTTATTCCTCAACCCCATGTATTTTCTTATTAAAAATATTTGGTGAAATTTGGCATCATTGATACGAACAGCATAGGCCCAGCGCTATTGTTGTCAATCTGAAGGCTAAGGCTATAATTGGAATTCTGTAGTATTTAATCTTAAAACAGATATTTGTTGACTTGAGTTTTATTTTTTGAGATTATCCATGGCTTTTTATGTTTTTTTGTGTCTCATTTTCCCATCTTCCCTTTATCAGTGCAGTGAGCCCTGACTTGCACGTCGGTTTGGGTCCTAACCTGTAAGCAGTGTTCTGCACGAACCATTATTTTGGGATCAGACCCATAAAGCCGTATTGAATTGCTTTTAGGGGGAAAATTGTTATATCAACTAATTGCATACCACCAATATAAAATTGAATTTTAATCGTTAGACCCAATTCAAAGTTTGCTTTTGGAGAAGAATTGACCCCTAATGTAAATCTTAAACTGAGTCCTGGGTTTACAGAGCAGAGTGAGGTATTATTTTCCTATGTCTGAGCAAATGGATTTTGTCCCTCTTCTGCTATTGTAGGCCCAGTTTATCTCCCTGAGTGCTCTGACCTCCCTGTAACAGTCATTTTTAACTTGCAGGGTAGACAGTGAATAGGTCCAAAGGTCTTCTAGCACAGGCCGTGTCCACTTCTGTTCAGTGACAGCTTTGGCTAAGCCAGCAAGGAATGATCCCTCCTTTCATCATTTATTTAGTGTGTGGGTTGTACCAGGTCTATACTAACTGCGGGCATTTGATGCTAGGCAAAAGCAGTTAGGGTCCCTGCTCTCATGGAGTTTACAGTCAAATGGGGAAAAGACACATTAATCAAACAATCACACACATAAATGTAACGCAATGTGCTAAGTGTGAAAAGAAGTGGGAACTTGGTTCAGAGAGAACATCACTGGAAAATTTCACCCCACTGAGGCCAGCCGAGGTTTCTTAAAGTGAGGATGGGGTCAAGATTTGGACAGCAGGGCCCTGAACTAAAAAATCGAGCAGAAAGCAGAAATAGAATTCTAGGCAATTAGGGCCTGACCTCCTTCTTTATCTCTACTCTCAGAAATTTTACTTTTTAAAAAAAAAATTTTTTTTAATGTTTATTCATTTTTGAGAGAGAGAAAGAGACAGAGTACGAGCAGGGGAGGGGCAGAGAGAGAGAAGGAGACACAAAATCCGAAGCAGGCTCCAGGCTCTGAGCTGCACAAGCCCAACACAGGGCTCAAACCCACGAACTGTGAGATCATGACCTGAGCCGAAGCGGGACGCTTAACTGACTAAGCCACTCAGGCACCCCTCAGAAATTTTACTTTTATTATCTGGGTAATTGAAGCAAAAGAGTTGGAAGAGTCACTGTTAAGTTGAGAACTTTCTTCAATGTTAGAGCCTGAGCAGTTGTTACCCAAATTTGTTTGCCTACAAAAAGCAGCAAGATGATGAAAATACAACGAATGACATTGAAGCGTATGGCGCAGAGGTCACCATTAGTTACTGCATTTCTGTGTTTGCTCTTTAGATGAGGTTCAACCTGCTCAGTTTGTTTTAGGGCATTTTCTGTTCTAGTCCTTGAACACACAAATGCCACTGGGAGCCAGTGATCTCTGCAGCACTCTGCTGCACTCCTGCTTAGCTGAGATAATCCTTAGCTCACTGGCCTCTGGTCACACATGACCTGCTGCTTAACTGCCATGGCTCTTCCGTAGCCTTTGTAACCACCCTCCACCCCAAGGTGATCTAATAGTAGTATGGGGTGGTGGAGTAATGCCATAGCTAATTCTTCGTGCTTTGCTGTTTTATTGATTTTTCAGTATTATGCAGGATGTGTTTGCTTAAGGAAACACTGTGTCCGTCCATGCTTGGGTCAACACGCACAGTTAGGAGAGAAGCAAATGGATTGTTAGAACCTGGAAACACCCAGGCTAATGTGGCCAACGTGTTTTCCTTTCTTTTGTACCTAGCTCCCTGATGTCTGGGGCAGGCAGCAGAGGCTGGCAGTGACGGACATTTTCAAAGCACACCTTTAAAGGTTTGAGCAGTGCATGTCTCGTCAAGGAGCTAGAAATAATAAAAGGCGTAGAGCTAGAGCTTCTGAAAAAGGGAGGGCATTGGAAGTTTAGATGGGTCGCTAGATGGCAGTGTTTCTGAAGTTCATTCTGAAGAGGCCATATTTGGTGTTATAACTGCTGTTTTACTGAAAAGTCAGAGCAATAAATAATGTCTGATATTTATCAGTGTCTTATTATGCACCAAGAGACTCAGCAAATGTTATGTTCACATCAACATAATAAGATAGGCAAAAATAATTATCTCTTTTTACAGATGAAAAATGGAGGCTTAAAATAGTTAAATAACAGTGGGAATCAGGACCCTAGCTATGTATTTCTCAGATATTACATAGTTTGGCTCCCAGTCTCCGTGTGCTGTAGGTGTTAGTGTCATCCTCACTTTGAACATGAGGAAACTGAGGAAAAAAGATATTAGGTTACAGGTTCAAGGTCACACAGCTAGTAAGCCAAGGAACCAGTAAGCCTAAAGTAGGTGAATCTAACTCTAGAGCCTGTATTCTTAAATAATCTGTCTCCTATTTTGCCTGGAAAAGAAAAGGGTTAAATATATACATTTTTCTACCTTGCCTGGCAATTAGAAACTCCTGGAGTGTGAACCTAAAGTCTCTATTGCACGTTATTGCTAGTGACGGTAGTGGGAAGGGAAAATTATCAAAAGGCAAATGCTGTGATCCTAAAATTAGCCCTTATATTTCTTGAGGATTCAAGACAATTTCCCCAGAATTTGTAAATAAAACCCTCCATTCTTTAATGGAATGGCTTAAAAACAAAAACAAAAACTCATCTCCTCCTTGAAAGATGAAAGTGCTGATCTCCCTTACATTTCAGACCTGAAATTGGTAAGAAGTCTGCAGCCACCACTCTTGTCCAAGTTTGTGGTTCCAATCAAATTTCCAAGAAAAGGACACTGATACTGCTGCCATCTTGATGGCACCTTTAATCACACCTGATCTTATCACACATTTTTGGCCAGTATTCTTTCAAAGTATTTATCATGACTGGAAGCCAAAGAGCCCATGGATTCTGGAGTTTTGTTTTTATTTTTCAAGTCTACCAGTAGGAGATGGTTTGCCGACATTCTGTTCGATCATGGTGAACACCTACAGAACAATGCATTCACGGTGAGACAAGTTGTCCCTAGAATACAACAGTGGTAAAAGTGTTGTTTATTAAGATCTTGGAGAAAGGCCTGGGAAGGGATGGTGAGGCAACAGAAAAAAATTTACCCACTTTGACACACTCAGTGTCAATTTTAATGGAAATACTCATATTGCAAATTTCATTTTTCTCAGAGAGTCCTTATTAATTAATATCTTTCTGGAAATTTGATTCTTCATAGTGTCTGACTGCAGGCACCACTGTGTTCCAGATGCCTATTAAAGAATTAGAGAAACTAAAGTCCAAGAAATCACCTTAAACACTAGCCTCTACCTATACCTAAACGAAGATATTTAGAATCTTCCAGATTATGTAACAAATTAGCTATCACCAGCTACCAGATTAAGAATGACAGCCAGCACATTTAGTCAACTAGATGACAAAAGGGAGGAGTGACACAAAGCTTCTTGCCATTGCTTTAAAATGACACTCCCTAACTGAGCCCTTCTGCATCTTTAAACCAAAGAATGGTTTAGTAAAGATTCAAGTTCATTAGAATTTGTTACTTCTTGGATTCCTTATGTGTGACACTGTTTCTTTATTATTTTTTTTTAATGTTCATTTTTTTGAGAATGATGCAGCACTCTACTGCACTCCTGCTTAGCTGAGACAATCCTTTGAGAGAGAGAGAGAGAGAGAGAGAGAGAGAGCACAAATGGGGGATTGGCAGATAGAGAGCTCAAACTCACAGAATCTGAAGCAGGCTCTAGGCTCTGAGCTGTCAGCACAGAGCCCGACCTGGGGCTCAAACCTACAAACCATGAGATCATAACCTGAGCCGAAGTCAGATGCTTAACTGATTGAGCCACCCAGGTGCCCCTGTTTCCTTAAATAATTCTATAAATCTAGCTTATTATTTTTGATCCAGCATAAGAGTAAACTTAGAATGGATGCCTTATTTAAAAGATGCCTGTTTGAGGTAAGGCATTAGAAATTCTGAGGTGAGAGAGAACTTTCCTTTCACTAACAGTAGTTGCTAGGAAAAACTCACTGGTTGCCTCTGAGTACCTGTTTGAAATAGCAGAAGACTATTATTACTATTACTATTACTATTATAGATAATGCTACTTACATTTTTCTCTTCTACCAGAAGTACCAGAAGCCTTGTACTTCCCTCTTTCTTTTTTTTTTAAAGAGTTTTTTAATGTTCATTTATTTTTGAGAGAGAGAGAGGGGAAGAGAGACAGACAGAATGCAAGTGGGGGCGGGGCAGAGAGAGAGGGAGACACAGAATCCCAAGCAGGCTCCAGGCTCTAAGCTGTCACATAGAGCCTGACACTGGGCTTGAACTCATGAACTGCAAGATCGTGACCCAAGTCGAAGTCGTTCACTTAACCAGCTGAGCCACCCAGGCACCCCACTTTCTTTTTTTTTAAGTTTATTTATTTAGTTTGATAGAAAGAGAGCACAAGTGTGGGAGGTGCAGAGAGAGAGGGAGAGAGAGTGAATCCCAAGCAGACTCCACACTGTCAGTACAGATCCCGATGGGGGGCTCAAACTCACAAACCATGAGATCATGATCTGAGCCGAAGTTGGCCACTTAACTGACTGAGCCACTCAGGAGCTCCTATTCTTCTTTCTTTTTAGCAGATACCAGATGTTTTTAAAACTTAGCCATATTGCTTAAGCAATAAGATAGTCAAACCAAAGAAGGAAGTTCTGGTCAAGGAGGAAGATTATGCTCTTCCAAAGTTTACACAACATATGTGTAACTTTGAACACAATGGCAGTCACAATGTAGTTTCCTCCTCAGTTACTTTGGACGTTGAGGCTCTGGCTCATTACTTCTAATCTGGATAACCATAAGAAATGCATAACAAAAAGGGTTCCTATGTGTGTGATCCCAGTAAATTGAACTACAGGTAGAATAGTGTTTGCAGGGGCAGGCAACAGATGTTTGCTTCAGGCAAAGATGATTCTTCCTGAAGAAGAGTAATTCACAGGGTATATGTGTGTATCTCAGTGCTGTAGGGATGGAGTAATTTTATGGGCCATTATACCTTAGAAAAAAGAATGATTTTTTATTTTTTTGGTCATCATCACAAGGCTATGATGAATACATAAAGTGCTAGGAGAAAACCAGATAGCTTTCTGAAAGTGGTTTATCTGTTGAATTTGGCTACTAGTTCTTTTCAATAATTTTTGACAAGTGAGCCTGCCACTGAAATCTTTACCTTCTTGTCATCTTCAAGATCCTTTACCTACCAGCTCTAGCCTAATCTGCAGCTCTATTATCTGTTCTTCTTTCCTGTTGTCCCTTGCAACTAACTCCCCCGAATGTAAAGGATTCTCTGTCCCCTTCTCCCAATATATGTTTCCTAACTGCAAGTCCTACCTGTATAGCAGTGGAATACACCATGGAAGAACCTCATACTCAGAACCACGTCATGCCCTCCCAAGATCCCTGAATGGTCTCTTGCGAGTAATTAGAGAGGAAAGGTTTCCAAGCCTAGTCCCCAACGTCCTCCCCACATGCTGCCTCATAAATAAACTACACCCAATGCATCGCTTCTGCACTGTGTAAACATACATTTGCGTGTTTGAAAAAGCTTGGTGAATCATCCCATCTTGGTGAAATGTAATTTTTTATATGCACCTAGTAAAAAAATAATTATATGCACCTAGTGAAAAAAATTCCAACAGCATAGAAGACTATAACATGGAAAAGTACAAATTAACAAGTAATAATTTTAAATTAAAATTAATCATTTTAGCTTGCAGCAATTCTGGCAATTACCTCTGTGACACCGAATAATATGGAGACTTCTTTAATTTTTTATTAAAAAGTTATCAGCAGCATCTCTTGTCTCACTGAAACGAAAGGAGAATTAACTCTGGCACCCTTAAGTTCTGATGGACTCTGGAAGTTTTGATTCTTCTGGTGGTTACTTGTCTGACTCTGGAGCAGTACATGTAAACCTCTCTTTCTTGATTTGCCAAACTGTAACTTGCTGATTTAAAATGTGGGTATTTTATGGGGCACCTGGGTGGCTCAGTTGGTTGAGCGTCCAACTTCGGCTCAGGTCATGATCTCACTGCCTGTGGGTTTGAGCATCTAGTGGGGCTCTGTGCCGACAGCTCAGAGCCTGGAGCCTGTTTCAGATTCTGTGTCTCCCTCTCTTTCTGCCCCTCCCCTGCTCGTGTTCGTCTGTCTGTCTGTTTCTCACTCTCTCAAAAATAAACATTAAAATAAATTAAAATATGGATATTTCTAATCCTTGTACTTCCCCCCACCCTCTTGTTACTTCTCTCTCTGTTTTTATTTTCTGTGGGAAGACCGGCCAGTCCAGACAACTAGTCACTCAGGTTTTTTACCTTCTTTATCTTGCTCTGTATTTTGGGAGGTTTCTGCAAGGTCATCTCATAGCACTTCTATTGTTTTTTTTTTTTTTCATTTTGGGAATCCTATTTTTTTTAATTACCAAGAAATATCTTTTTCTGTGATTGTTCCTTCTCATAGCATCCTATACTGTCATCTGTTTTATGGTTTCAATATCTTCTCATATTTCTCTGAGGATATAAAAAAAGAAATTTTAAACTCCCTTATATCTCTTGAATTATATGTTTTCACTGGAGTTGGATGTTCTACTTACTCATCTTGGTTCTTTCCATTTGTGCAAATAAACTCTCTCAAATATCTGCTGATTCTTTTTTTGTCTGATGTTATTTGTGAATGAAGGGCAGCCTGGTTTATATAGCAGTGGCTTAAAATATTTAGTGTTGGGAAAAGTAGTAAGGCAGAGTTCTCATACACTGGTATGGACTCACTGAGGGAAGCTGAACAATATCTGTCAGCAATCTTAAAGTTGCTTATACCCATTAACATATTCAAACTTCTAGGAATCCACCTTTCAGAAATGGCCAGATTCTGCAAAATATATTCACAGAAATGTAAATGAATAGAAGACTGATTAAATACATCTGTGGAATATTATGCAGTTTTCAAGTTGATGCATAGGATAAATTCTTAATAATATAAGAATGTTAAAGGCACCTGGGTGGCTTAGTTGATTAAGAGTCTGACTCTTGATTTTGGCTCAGGTCATGATCTCACAGTTCCTAGGATCAAGTCTCACATGGGGCTCTGTGCTGACAGTGCAGAGCCTGCTTGGGAATCTCTCTCTCTCTCTCTCTCTCTCTCTCTCTCTCTCCCCGTCACATGCATACACACTCTCTCTCACACAATAAATAACAAATAAACATTAAAAAAATAATGTACGATTGGGGGCACCTGGGTGACTCAAGTCGGTTAAGCAACTGACTTCGGCTCAGGTCATGAGCTCATGGTTCGTGGGTTTGAGCCCCACGTCGGGCTCTGTGCTGACAGCTCAGAGCCTGGAGCCTGCTTCAGATTCTGTGTCTCCCTCTCTGTTCCTCCCCTGCTTGTTCTCTGTCTCTCTCTGTCTCTCAAAAATAAATAAACGTTAAAAAATAATGTAGGGGTATTGTATATACATGTATATGTGCCTATAAACATGTACATTATTTATTTTCCTGTTTATCTTTGCAAAATTGTCCACATGAACATATAATACAATTTAAACTTTAAGCATCACTTAAAACTAAGTAAAATCAGATGGACAAGGGAAGGTGCAACAAGTCAACTAGCCACCCACTGCTCTCCTCTCTGAGTTTTCTGAACTCCTTTCTCCTGACCGCTGGGTCAGCTGCCCTGGTCTTGTGGGAGGACTGACTCACGAAGATGGATGTGGCTTCATGCTCAAATCCCTGTCTCGTGACTCACAGCTTTGTCATCGCATATGAATGTGTCATGTGTATGCCGATATCTGTGTCTCGGTGAGTCTACGGTGTAGCTGCAGTGTGTCTGTGTATGTGTCTGTGCATGCATGTGACTCCTCTGTCTCCTCCTCCTGTTTGGCTTAACTTTTATCCCCAAATGTGTCTAACTGGCTTTGTCCTGGGGCCCCTAAGTCTTATGGCATCTTCCTTGGGGACATGGTTCACCTGCTCCTTTCTCCAGGGCCTTCCCTCTGCCACCTTTCTGCTACCACTGTGCCTGGAAGCAGGCTGGCAACTGGCAAAACCTAGACTAGGGGGAAAGGTGATAAAGTTGGAAGGGAAAGAGGATCTTTTAAGTCAGACCCCGCTTACTACAGACAGTGAAAATTCAGTAAAGGTTTTCCACACTATGTGAATATGATTAATGTGGTAGTTTTAGGAAAGTTGACGGATGGATGACATTGTATAAAATAGCTAAGTAGGAAGAAATAGAAGAGTGGAAGAAAAATTAAGGCACTGTTCTGGCACTCCAGGTATGAATTGGTGAGTGCCTGAACAAGATTGAAAGAAACATCAATTAGAGAGGAAGGCAGAGACAGAAGAGAGATTGAGAAAAGCTTTAAGAACTTGGTAATATGTGAGTCAGAGATGATCCAAAGTTATTAAAAACCTTCTTCTGACACACTCCTGTTTATTGCAGCATTATTCATAATAGCTAAGAGACAGAAGCAACCTGAATATCCATTAATGGAGGGATGGATAAACCAAATGTGGTATATACATACAATGGGATATTACTCAGCCTTAAAAAGGAGGCAGATTCTGACCCAGGCTACAAAGCGGATGGACCTTGAGTACATTACTAAGTGAAATGAGCCAGTCACAAAAGGACGAATACCCCATGATTCTACGTACATGAATTACCTAGAGTAGTCAAATGCTTAGGGAAAAAAGTAGAATTGTGGTTGCCAGGAGCTGGGAGAGGGGGGAAAAGGGGAGTTGTCCACTGGGTATAGAATCTCAGTTTTACGAGATGAAAAAGTTCTCGAGATCTTTTGTACAATAAGGTTCATACAGTAAACACTACTGTACTGTATCCTTGAAAATGTTTAGGATAAGATCAAATATATCTTTCACCTTTTACTAAAAAAAAGGGTTAAGATGGTAAATTTTATATTATGTGTTTTTTCACACAATAAAAATAACTGTAGTCTGAAATAGTTCGGACTTACAAAAAATAAGTTAAAATTACATTGCAAACATTGGGTACTCTTCATCCAGAAATGTAAATGTTACCAATACAATTGTAGCCTTTGAATAATTCCCCAAAGTTTTAAAACTTTTCTTTATTCAACAATTACTTTTTGAATGCCTGTTATTTGCAGATCTTCCTACTAGGCTTTGGAGATGCATCAGTACACTTCTCTTCCTTTAAGGAAACTCGAGTGGCGTGGAGAAGGATCACCTTCCTTACAGATGTAAAGAAAATTGTTTTGGAAGATGATGATGCGTTTTGCAATTCAGTGTTATACTTGGGGTAACCATTGAATTGTCCGTATTTAGCTACCCTCCAGGAAATCTAGAAAATTGCAGGAAATCAATAAAATGTTGAATAATATTTTAATAATAATAATAATAATGAAAATATTGAACTTCTATCAACTATTCCACATAAAAAGTTCATTGAGTAATGACTATTGTGTGGGTCGCTTTGCTAGGCAAGAATATTTCAGAGGTTTCACTATGTGCCATGCACTGTGGTGGATGTTCTCTAGTGGGTGAGATGGGCAAGAGGCGATGCAATTTCATAGTTTGGCAAGGGTTCTAATGAGCACAGTGCTAGTGCGGACCTGACACCCAGCCATGAGCCGAAATTTACCCTATCATGCAGACAGATTTTTTGAAGAAGGTGACATTTAACCTGAGATATGATAAAAAGATAAAAAATAGTAAGATTCAGTTTTTGTGCTTGAGGTTATTCTGGTACACCAAGGAAAAGGATGCAAGCCAAACCCAACAGTAGATGCAATAATACTTTTAGGTATAAAGTACAAATAAGAAGAGTATGGAAAAGTAATGAGACCTGATAGGGTGGAAAGCCTTGTAATAAATCAAGATAATGAATCTTTCCCAAGATCATAAGATCAAGGTCATTTTAGGTAGAAAAAGCAACAAGAACAAAGGTACCCAGGTTAAAATCTATATCAGACACTCATGCCTTTCACTTTATCCCAAGGTGTGCTCACTTTTACTCATTGTATCCTATAATTTCTCATTAGAAAAAAAAAGTTCTGGGGCGCCTGGGTGGCTCAGTCGGTTAAGCGTCTGACTTCGGCTCAGGTCATGATCTCACGGTCCGTGAGTTCGAGCCCCGTGTCAGGCTCTGTGCTGACAGCTCAGAGCCTGGAGCCTGTTTCACATTATGTGTCTCCCTCTCTCTGATCCTCCCCCGTTCATGCTCTCTCTGTCTCAAAAATAAATAAACGTTAAAAAAAAATTTTTTAAAAGAAAAAAAAGTTCTGATATGCCTTCAAACACAGAATAGTTATCAAATATATATGTAACCATTATAGTAATGCAAATATAAAATAACAGATGTAAAATTACCTTCAAGTGACACAGTGCTCAAGTAGTTCTGGTTTGGTCATTGCTGTAAAAATGATAGTGACACAATTATTCAAATGGTCTTTGGCATGGAATGTTGTTAGATATTTCCTGAAATCCTAAGTAACGTCTTCTAGATCTTTTTGTCTGCCCTTAAGATTAGATCATTCTGTCTGCCTTTAAGACGTGGGTTCTTTATTTTAACATCGGTTGTCTCTGCCCCATATGCAGTGCTTGCCTAAGTATCCAGCGATCTGACATTGAACTTGTTTGTGTGTTCTGGAAGGAGCACTAGTACCCATACTGGTTGTATGAGTGAAAGTCATGAGTGAAAGTATGAGGAGGTCAATTTCGACCCAACATATGGAAGAACTTCCTAACTTGCCTGCAACAGACTGAGAAAAATGTGTTTAAATAAATTTTGTTTACATAGTTTTACATAAAACTAAATTCATTTGATACATAAGATACTCCTTTATTCTATGATGATATCTTTTCAATTTCTCTGGTACTAGAATCTTCTCCCTTTTATGAATTACACTGTGACCGAATTATAGTCGTTGTTTTCAGTGTCCTTGGCAACATAAAACACACTATGTGAAGTTTCATAGGCCCAAACTTTCATAAAGCCTAAGAATTCCAGTTTTTCTAACTGTCAACCTCTGCTCCAACTGTCAAATTATGTTACATTTTTCAAGTTATCTTGTTAAAAGATAAGAAGAAAAAGTTCATTTGAATAATATCAGAAGTTTTGCATTTTAACTTTCTGCCTTATTTGGATATTCTGTCTTTCCTAAGAGGACGCTGAGGGAATGCGCTAATATGTTAGGATAAATCAGGAGACCTAGAATCAAATCCCCAGCTGTGCAACTAACTAGAGGTATTTGTTTATTCTACTTCTTAGTTTTATGGTCTGAAAAACAAAGTAGTAAGATTCAGTAATAAAATTCAATTTAAAAAATGTATCTATAAATAAGGAGTATATATATGTGTGTGTGTGTGTATTTGTACATATATAAATATATATATACGTATATATATACGCATACACATATACCTACACATACACACATATACAACATTGGATTTTGTGGGAAATGTATCATTTTTGCTAATAATAGAGCATCTTTCTATCTTTGTTTGAAACTGAAAAGTTTATGGAGGATTAACACTTCAGAGAGTAAGTTTATTTGGAAAATATCCCCCGATACTTGGAAATTTAAAGAACATATAAGAATATTGCCAATATTGAAAAGGTGAAAAGAAATTGGACTATAAGCTATGATTGGAAATTTTTTATGAGCACAAATTTGTTGATGGGCTAATAAGCATTTACATTTGCTGATCTTATAGTTAGCGACCTAATTAGTCAATTTGTACATGCAAATGAAATCGTTTGCGTGTAAATGCACGCAGGTGCAAATCTGCATGAGTGGTACTAGGGCGTCTTTTGAAACTTCGTCATGATCCTTCATTTTTCCATGCTTGAAAAATCAGGTTTTCAAAAATAGTTCCAGAAACAAAAAGTAAAATCTATATGGGCAAGATCATGTTAAAATCACGCCTGTTTCCAGGTCTTCTAAAGCTGTTGTCTTGCAACGAGGTTCCCAACTAATGAATAATTAGTTTGGAAACTATTAACACTTATTTTTCAACTTGAAGTCTCAAAAATTGGGGGTAGGAGAGGGCCTAAGAGACCCAAAATCAAAAACCTAAGAAAATGATGAAATGTGGGGGATGCCTGGGTTGCTCAGTTCGTTAAGTGTCCCCTTTCAGCTCAGGTCATGATACCATGGTTCTTGACTTCAGGCCCCCCACATGGACTCTCTGCTGTCAGCACAGAGCCCACTTCAGATCCTCTGTCTCCCTCTCTTTCTGCCCCTCCCCCACACACATGCACTCTCTTTTCCTCAAAAATAAATAAAAACATTAAATAAAAGAAAATCATTGAATGCAGTGAGAAATCCAATTTGCATTTTCTAGATTTCTTAGAACTTTGCTGTTGTTGTAGTATGCTAACTTGTTAAGCTAGCTATTACAAATCACTCAGTGGTCGCTGTTAGGAAAACTTAAGAGAGAATGTTAAAGGGGGCTCCTGGTGGCTCAGTTGGGTTAAGCACCTGACTTTGGCCCAGGTCACCATCTCACAGTTTGTGAGTTCGGGCCCCATGTCAGGCTCTGTGCTGACAGTTCAGAGCCTGGAGCCTGCTTTGGATTTTGTGTCTTCCTGTCTCTCTCTGCCCCTTCTCTGCTCATTTTCTGTCGCTCTCAAAAATAAAAACATTAAGAAATAAATAAAATAAAATAAAATAAAATAAAATAAAATAAAATAAAGAGAATGTAAAGTATATACCATAGGATTTGGTACTTACAATAATATGGGACTTTGAAGCTTACAAAAACACTTTTTTACATAGATTATTGTGCTTGATCCTACAACACTCCCATAAATCTGACCCCCATTTTAGAGTTGAGAAAACTGAAACTTAGCAAAATAAAATTAATGCTGTGATTTCACAAGTACAAAGTTACATAACAAGATTTCAAACCTACTCTGTTTTAAATATTCAGCTTTTTCTTTTTCTTAATTTTTTTTTTAACGTTTATTTATTTTTGAGACAGAGCGTGAACAGGGGAGGGGCAGAGGGAGAGGGAGACACAGAATCTGAAACAGGCTCCAGGTTCTGAGCGGTCAGCACAGAGCCCGACGCGGGGCTCGAACTCACGGACCGTGAGATCATGACCTGAGCCGAAGTCGGATGCTTAACCGACTGAGCCACCCAGGCGCCCCAATATTCAGCTTTTTCTGAATATCCGGGAGCTTTGCTCCCGGATATCCAGTCTATTTGCCATTGAGCTTAGTTAGAGGGATTTATAGTGAGACATTTTATTTATCCACCTGACACTAAAGCAATGTTATGCTAGGAAACTGCCAGTAAAAAAAATAATGATAATGGCAGCAGGTATTGTGTTCTGATACTTATTATACTCCAGACACTGTGGTAAGTACATATTATTTAATTCTCATAACAGCCATAATACAGGTAGGGAAACATAAGTTTAAAGGTTTAAATAACTTTTCAGGATATATATGGTAGACACAGAATCATGCTCAGACCCGCCTAACTCAAAAGCCAGTGCTCCAACCACTAGAGAGTTGTGACACTGAGTTTTGTTAGAAAGCCTTGTTTGAGGGGAAGAAATCTATTTATTTGGAAAAAAAATAATTCTGCTTTTAATATTCAGTACACTTTTCTATCCAGCAGGTACAGCCCAGAAGAGTTTTTAAAAGAGAGAGGGGAAGATTTGAATAAGCAAAGGTCTTTTGGTCCTCAGGCCAGAAATGCTGCCTCCTGTCTCCCCTTCCACAGTATTCTGACAGATCTCCGCACCCCCTTTCTTTGTATTTCAGCAGCCTCCAGATGCTGCTGGTCATAGCTCTGCACTTGTTACCCTCTGTTCCCAGAGTGCACACCCATGTTCTTGACAATGAGAGTTACTGCGGATTCTTTGGAGTCTAGTTCCGACCTCATCTCCTCTGGGCAGTCTCCACTGACCACTCCGAGCGGGTGACAAGTGCCCCCTCCAGGACTCTTTTCGTCTCTCTTATGCACACTTGTCATTGCATTTATCACACCGTGTGGTCACCTCTTCCCTCTTTATCTCTCATATATCCCTAACCAAAATGCACAGGGGCCGTGTCAAGTTTTATTCCTCTTTCTATCTCTGCTGCACAATCTGAAAATATAGGTGCTTCACAAATGTGTATAGAGTTGACTTGAAAACTGTTCTATACTAAAGCCATGAGCTACTTCAATAGCATTGCAAGATGAATGAGGTTAGTATCTTGATAGCAGTGCATTGTGCTTTGTTCATCTTCAGTTGTAAGTGTATTAAAGATGAAAGATGTGCTTGTACTACTGCACATGTTTCTGGAAGTAGCCCAGAAAGAAGGAATAAGATATCTAGCCCACAGCTCACCATTACAGAGGCCTTCGGGTTGGGAACTGTTTCTAAGAATAACAGCAGCATTTGATTGATGCAAAAATCACCTGTTTCCCTATGTGTTGTCGTTAAGAATTGTGGGTGTGTGGCTTTTTATTTATTTTTTTTTTGCAACATGCAAAGGATTTAATGCTGCAAGATGATGTATGATTTGTAGTGGTTCAGCTGGGTAGGCACTGTTTGCTTCAACTACTATGAACTTATTTGTTCATCAATCATTTTAACACTGTGCTACAAACCAGGAAATAGGTGGTTTAAAAAGAATAATACCTTGGCAGAATCTGCTCAGAGCCCTCTGATGTTTGTAAATCCTCGACTACCTACTTTTCAGATTGTCTTGAAGAGAAAGTTCACAGAATTTGGAATTCCAGAATTTGGATATTTAGTGCAAGACAGGGGCTAGTTACTTCGAAATTTGAGGAAATTCTTGCCTGTAAATGAGAAATTCTCAATTATATTCTTTCCCTATTTGCCCTTATCTTTGCAACCCTTTTTTTAGAGACGACAGGAGTCACAGAAAACAAGTTTGAGTTCAGAAATATAGGGAGAACTGCTAACATTGCCAGCAAGTGTTGGTAGAGTTTGTGCACTTTACCGCCCTCAGTGACATTGAGCAATTACCATCACTTCTTGGAATCTCTGTCCACAGTTGTAATTTGGGGCTAATATGTGTCCTGATTATATCTCAATGAAAAATGAGTTTATGAGGAGTGTGACCTTGAGGTCCTAAACAGGTTGCAAATTTAACTTTTGACACTTGAGATCTGAGACCTTTGCTCCCAGGCTCTTCGGAATGAACCAGAAGAGCCTGAGAAGAATGCTTATCTCCCCCTGAGTCAAAGTGAAGAAGTGTATGCAAACCCATTTGCAATTCACACATATTTAAAAAGCATGGAACTGAAACACAAGGCAGAGTGATTATATTAAAAAAGAGTTGATTCCATACAAATTTTAGGATTGCTTGTTCTAGCTTCGAGAAGAATGCTGGTGCAATTTTGATTGGGATTGCATTGAATGTGTAGATAGCTTTGGGTAGTATTGACATTTTGACAATATTTATTCTTCCAACCCATGAGCACGGAATGTTTTTCCATTTCTTTATATCTTCTTCAATTTCCTTCATAAGCTTCCTATAGTTTTCAGCATACAGATCTTTTACATCTTTGGTTAGATTTATTCCTAGGTATTTTATGCTTCTTGGTGCAATTGTGAATGGATCCACAAAAGGCCCTGAATAGCCAAAGTAATTTTGAAGAAGAAGGCCAAAGCGGGAGGCATCACAATCCCAGACCTTAGCCTCTACTACAAAGCTGTAATCATCAAGACAGCATGGTACCTGCACAAAAAGACACATAGACCAATGGAATAGAATAGAAACCCCAGAACTAGACCCACAGACGTATGACCAACTAATCTTTGACAAAGCAGGAAAGAATATCCAATGGAAGAGAGACAGTCTCTTTAACAAATGGTGCTGGGAGAACTGGACAGCAACATGCAGAAGGTTGAAACTAGACCACTTTCTCACACCATTCACAAAAATAAACTCAAAATGGATAAAGGACCTGAATGTGAGACAGGAAACCATCAAAACCCTAGAGGAGAAAGCAGGAAAAGACCTCAGCCGTAGCAATCTCTTACTTGACACATCCCCAAAGGCAAGGAATTAAATGCAAAAATGAACTACTGGGACCTTATGAAGATAAAAAGCTTCTGCACAGCAAAGGAAACAACCAACAAAACTAAAAGGCAACCAACGGAATGGGAAAAGATATTTGCAAATGACATATCGGACAAAGGGCTAGTATCCAAAATCTATAAAGAACTCACCAAACTCCACACCCGAAAAACAAATAACCCAGTGAAGAAATGGGCAGAACACATGAATAGACACTTCTCTAAAGAAGACATCCGGATGGCCAATAGGCACATGAAAAGATGGTCAACGTCGCTCCTTATCAGGGAAATACAAATCAAAACCACACTCAGATATCACCTCACGCCAGTCAGAGTGGCCAAAATGAACAAATCAGGAGACTATAGATGCTGGAGAGGATGTGGAGAAACGGGAACCCTCTTGCACTGTTGGTGGGAATGCAAATTGGTGCAGCTGCTCTGGAAAACAGTGTGGAGGTTCCTCAAAAAATTAAAAATAGACCTACCTATGACCCAGCAATAGCACTGCTAGGAATTTATCCAAGGGATACAGGAGTACTGATGCATAGGGGCACTTGTACCCCAATGTTTATAGCAGCACTCTCAACAATAGCCAAATTATGGAAAGAGCCTAAATGTCCATCAACTGATGAATGGATAAAGAAATTGTGGTTTATATACACAGTGGAGTACTACATGGCAATGAGAAAGAATGAAATACGGCCCTTTGTAGCAACGTGGATGGAACTGGAGAGTGTGATGCTAAGTGAAATAAGCCATACAGAGACAGACAGATACCATATGTTTTCACTCTTATGTGAATCCTGAGAAACTTAACAGAAACCCATGGGGGAGGGGAAGGAAAAATAAAAAAAAGGTTAGAGTGGGAGAGAGCCAAAGCATAAGAGACTCTTAAAAACTGAGAACAAACTGAGGGTTGATGGGGGGTGGGAGGGAGGGCAGGGTGGGTGATGGGTATTGAGGAGGGCACCTTTTGGGATGAGCACTGGGTGTTGTATGGAAACCAATTTGACAATAAACTTCATATATTGGAAAAAAAATAAAAATAAAAATAAATAAATAAATTAATTAATTAAAAATATAATAAAAAAATAAAAAGTAAATAAAAAGGAGTTGATTTAAAACTATGCCCCAAGTTAGGTGGTTTTCTTTGGTTCAATACTTTCAGCTTAAGTGAAACTTAGCTTGATTACCCCTATTATTGGATATCTCCAAATGAAAGGCTGCCAAAGGCCACACACTTAAGTCATGGGATGTCACAGCATGTAGCCATCAATTTACAATTGCCCACTAAGGGCCCATGACTTGAAGGCACAGCATTTATTACTTAGGTCAGTAACAGCTCAGTGGCCTGTGCTGACTCTGACTCTTGTTGGACCACTCCCCCCTTCTGACCCACAGCTACCCAGGTGGTTGGCCCCATTCTGCTCCCTGCCGCCCCCCCACCCTTGCACAGCCAGGATGTGTTCAGGCTTTTTGTCAAACTGCCTTTCATGGTAGCTTTAGAGCATCTCTTTGTCCCGCCCTCTGCTCCATTCATTCATGGCAGCTGGTCATCTCTCCTGACTCTCTTTGAATGCTTTAGAGAATAAAAAAGGAAGGAAGAAAACCAAACGTGATGAGAATTAGCTAAGTATGAAAGTAAAAATAAAAATCGTATACAGGGATCATATTTCCTGAAACAAAAATTGTATTTGTGATCTGACATTAGGATAGAATATTTAAAATCCAAACTAGCTTAGAAGACTAGCACACATGGTTTTCTTATTGGTTACAATTATTGTAAAATGTCAGTATATTTTTTAAAGATAGTAGCAAAAACTAGAATGATTTGAAAAAACTGTATGCCTCATTGTCAGAAAGAATTAATGCAACAGGTAGGGAATCAGACTTGCTGACTCAAGTTTTGTTCTAACAAATTCATTTATTCATTTATTGATTGATTCATTCCACAAACAGATGTTGGGTATTTACCACATGCCAGGGACTGATGGAATGAGGGTTAAAACTTAAGGTGAATTTTAGAAAATAAAAGATTACATCTTTTGCATCCTGAATTTATGACTGGGGTATATACAAGCACAACACAAGCACAATATTAACCTTGCCAGGTTTCCTTAAAACTGCTCAAAGGCTCATAGCAAGTCATGAGAAAAAGAACCTCTCCACAATTTGTTAAAGCTAGATACCTAAACTTAGTAGATGCAACTGAAAACTGGACAATTCAACACATAGAATGGTACATGAAGTTCAATGCTTGCTTTCGTGTAACACACACACACACACACACACACACACACACACTGCTGATTAGAGTAGATATAGATATGAAACTTAATGTGTCACCTAGTTGTATCAACAAACTTCTATTCCAACCTTGACATTCCACTGCTCATCACTGACCCTAAGCTTTAGCAAAGCTTAACTACTGAACATCCATAATTTCATGCCTCTATGATTTACTTGCTAATCTTATTCCCCACCTTATTCCTTTGATCACCTAGCTCAATGTTGTCTCCTTTGAGATGTCTCCTTGGCCTCTTCACAGTTTCTTTACTTGGCATTCTATAACACTTTACCTGTCCTCCTATAACAATGACCTTGTTTCCTTTTGAATTTTAATCATGTTGTATCTAAGTTCCACATTTTCAGGATGTTAGCCATCATTAATTAGATAAGTCCTTGTTTCTACCTCAAAGAGTCCAAGTGAGAAGTGGCTCTGTCACAAACCCGTACTGGCAGTTTGGTACGTCTGATAAATTACACTGTGGGACTCAAATTTGAAATCTCTGTGTGTAAGTGATTTTTGTATTTCTCTTCCCATTAGCATCCATGTGGGCAGAGGGAGAGACAGAGAATCTTGAGCAGGCTTCATGCTCAGCACAGAGCCTGACATGGGGCTGGATCCCACAACCTGGGGATAACGACCTGAGCAGAAATCAAGAGTCGGACACTCAACTGACTGAGTCACCCAGGCGCCCCTGGATGGATTTTTTAAAAAGGTAATTTATTAAAAGACCGTAAGAAAACTTACAGAATCCCATGGAAGACTGAAGAACCAGGCATAAAACAGAGACCCGAAACTACTACAGATTTCATTGCCAGGGGAAGACAATCTCACTCAGAATTCACCACAGGGTGAGTCAACTCCAGTAATTTATTTCTTTTTTGTATTATTCTGTTCAGGATTCTAAGTCTTGGGAGAGAGGCTGTCTGGTCAGTCTTAGTTCACCTGTCTGCCTCTGGCTGTTCTCAGAGATGGGGGGCACTCATAGGAGGCCCTTCAGCATCTGTTGCGAGAGGGCTAGACACATTGATTTACCATCTTGCTAAGATTGCATGCAAAGAAAAGTAATGCCTCTCTCAAAAAACAAGGTACTGTTAGATGCTGCGTGGCTCCAAATAGCTAATATCTGGGAAGATAGCCCATCTGGTTGAGGGGTTCTCTAAGGTTCCCCTGAGTGAATTTCCAGTATGCCACATAGTATATATTTTAACTCAGTAAATCCCAAATATGCTTTCCAAATTTGGTGAAAACTATCCATAAGAAAGCTAATATTGATTTTTTAAATGAAATATTTTTAAAAGAGACTTTGTGTCTGATTCATCTTTGTGTCACTCTTAGCGTCTAATAGACCTTTGCACAGAATTGAGGCCTAAAAGATATTAATAGGTGAAATGTAGACATGACACACTTAATTTTCAGAACTGAACATCTCTATGTGTATGATTACTATATGAATGAGTGATACCTGTTCACATATGTTAAATACCTGTATGATCATGCAAATAAGGTTTGACTTATAGCACCAGGATCCTGTCAGTGATGATAAGGAATAGGTTACATTGTTAGCTGTTACCTATTTACAGGCTTTTATTATTCCATGGAAGAAGTAAGTTGCTCCCTAAGCAATCCATTTTTCTCTCTGAGAATATTTTGTTGTTTTCTCCTCCTTGACTCTTTAGTGAAGGGACCATGTCTCATTTGTCTTGATTTCTGAGGCCCTAGCGAGCACTCAACAAATGACTCATGGATAAATTATCACAATTTAATATTTGCTTTGGTAATGAGGGCTAAAACCCCTTGTTAAGATGTGAAGCCAGAATAATTATACACTAGTGAGAACCTAGTTTTGGTGACAGATGACCGGGGTCATGGGGAGAGGGGAAGGCTGAGCTCTTGGGGTTGGTCCCACATCAGCCCTTAGTGCAGACTGTTCTCCCAACACTTGCAAGCTGACAAGAAGAGAGGAAGTGGATGATGGAACAAGAAGATGAGTCATGATCCATGACAGGCAGAGAGGGATATGGCCTCTCTGAAAGACAAGGGATCCCTCCTTGCCTAGTGAGCAGGGAAGCTTGACCAGAAGGTAGGTGGCTAAGACAGTTGACGTGTTCTGTTCTTCCAGACTGATGTTTCAATGAGTAGAATAATAATTACGCATGTATTTTCTCTAAAAATCTGTCAGCAACTCTACTTTCACTGTCCTTTCCTCGTGTAATTTCTTTACAATGTTGCACCTGACAGCAGTGTGCAGTAGAAGTAGGAATGTGTGGAGAATGGTGCCAAGGGATATGTCTCAACTTTTATTAAAATCTTTAATTATCAACAGCTTGATATCTGACTGGCTCTGATTTATTCCAGGTTGTGAGTGCTTGTTTGCATGACTGTCACATAGCATTTTTCTTGACAGTTATAACTATGCTAGAATTATTGTGCTCTGAGTATCTGGAGGATGGATGGTGTGCTTTATTTATCTCGGTATCTCCAAGCTCTAGGACAGCTACTTGTAACTATAAATTCTCAACAAATATTTGTTGTTTAATACATATAACAAAACAGAGGAGGAAAAAAGGGGGAAAGGAACATTGCCATTGTGATAGCCCTTTAATACACTTTTGATGGCTTCCAAGAGCTCTCCCGTCCACTGAGGGCTTCTGCTGAATTTAAGGATTCCTGAAAACAAAGTCGACCTTATTGTAGTTCACCTGAGAAATCCCTTGAGACATCTTTAATCAAGCAGAATTTTCACTCCTTCCCTAGAGGTCTGTGTCTTTCTCAGACTGAGCCTTCTGGGACAGGTTATGTTAGCAATCTTGAGGCTAGAAAGTCCTCCCATGATTCACATTCCCATCCAAAGTGTTAGAAGCCCCTTTGAGCATCCCTCCTTTCCCATAATCTCACTCCCTCCCAGACTGCTGGGTGAACACTTTCACCTGGGTCAAGATCATATTGCCCATTGCCCTACCTCTCCCTTCTTTTTCTCTTCATTTCCTTCCTTTTCTGCCTCCTAAGCTTTCCTGTTGTGCTTTGGAATATTTAATGTGGTAAGCCAAATCTTTGATATGCTTCGCTTCTTTATTGGAAACCATTTGCACCTCTTGCCTTGACTGACACCTGACAGATACTGGATATGAACCTTGAAGACACTGGACATGAACTGGCCCTTTCAAGTGGATTTGGCTTATTATTCCAACCGCACATAGATTTGGGCTAAGATTTAACCTCAGCAACTTTTTATACTCCATGCCATTTTTGGATCGTGAGTGCTTCATCTTCATGTAAAAGCTGTGACTCGTTGAAGCCTGTACCTCTACTGGTAGTTGTCAACTCTTGACATCTATCTATACTCGATGGTCCTTATTTTACTTGTGTTTTAAAAGTAGCACTTGACATTGTTGTCCACTCCCTCCTTCTTCCTCTGGCCTCCAGCACTTCCAACATAGTACAATCTATTTATGGTCCTACTCTACCTGCTGTTCATAAATTCTGAACTGTAGGCTTTTTTTTCTCTGCCCATCCCTGACATTTATGCATTTCACAGTGTGGGTGACCTGGGGACATGCTTCCCAGGTCCCTCTATAGGAAGGGACTTTCTACCATAACTGCTTAGAGTATAGACAAGGCTGCCTCCAGCTCAGCCTGTTGTGACTTCAGCTGCAAAGAGGGCTTTCATGGAAGGTCCACACTGTTCCCAGGACACATATCCAATGGCTAGCTGATAAAGGCAGAGCATAAAGGCCTCATTATTTGGGCCAAATATAGGACAACTCTGACAGGTCATTCCATCTGGAGAGAGCCTCTTAGGGGTGGCATTGCAGCTCACCTTCTCCCTCTGCCTAATCCTGCTTCCTCCACACCCTTTCTGTAGGTATGGATCCCAAGTGCACTCCAATAAACACCCTGAACACAAAACTCTGTCAGAGGCTGCTCCCTGAGAAACTCAAAGTCTAGCATACATGGCTCCATTCTTTACCTCCTGTCTTGTCACACTGCATGGTTTCCCTTGTTGATCTCATCCAGTGTGCCAACATCACTCACCCTCTGTACACCAAAGTCTGTCTTTTGTGTAGACATCCATTGTGAACTCTGGGTGTGAATGTGCAAGCTTTTCCTTTACACTTCCACTTGGATGGTCCATGAACATCTCAGACTCAAGGAAGCCAAGACTGAGCTCATCTTAAACCACTCCAACACCCTTCCCCCAGCCTGCCATTGTCTATGCTGATTCCTACTGTTACTGAGAGAAGCTGTCTGGTAAAATAATTCTCACTGGGCTGTAAGGAATTGTTTGAGCACAGGGAATAGAGGAACGATATTAATAAAGAAGGAATAATAAGCGAAGAATTCTACTTTGTAATTGTGCTTCCCAGATCTCCCTTACAATTACTACTCAGTACTAGACTTATGGTAACATTTATCCTATCCTGATGCTAAAGTAAATAGATTTTGCAGTTTACTGTTAGTATCATGAAACTAAGAAGCTATTAATTACTTTTCTTATGTTCATAAAATATAAGTGTCATATTTTTGACCCTCTTCAGATAGATTCCCAGTAGAAAGAAAGAAAGAAAGAAAGAAAGAAAGAAAGAAAGAAAGAAAGAAAAAGAAAAAGGAAGGAAGAAAGAAAGAGAAAGAGGATAACACAGGAACTCTATATAAATAATTTCTAACTGAAATAATTTATTCTTTCTTTGAGTCTTCATGATGCTTATTCTCTAGTTCTTTAGGTATATATCTATATATCTATATCTATATCTATATCTATATCTATATCTATACCTGTATCTATATCTATACCTATATCTATCTATATCTGTGGAGAACAGGGATGATTTCCTTCAGGTTGGATCACTTGGGTAGTAGCATAATGCTTCATAAGTAAATTTTCAGTACATGCTTGTTGGTGATATTATGGTCTCCTCATCGGCCATGCCCAAGGAAGCATGCATGCACTAAATGCAATGGTAGCAAATTATGCCAGGTCTTCTGGGCTTTGACTCCTCAACAGGCTCAAATCCATTATAAATTTTTTTTTTAGGGGGAAATGGATAACTACCATAGTTTGGTAAAATGTTTAATCACTGTAACATTTAAATCCTTCCTACTGTCATTGCTAGCCAAAGACGCACGTTCTGAGAAAGTTCTGCCTTTGTATAGATTCACCCACATTTTTCAACTGTTCTACCTTATGACACTTGTACCTGGTGGCACTTGTGTCCTGGAAAATAATATAAATAAAGACACACACAACAAACTGCAGTTTGTTACCATGACCTCAGCAGCCACACATAGTTGGGCTGTATCGAGAGTACAGCAGCAGTCCTCTGTGATGCCAGTAAAATGAAGAGTTGCTCCAGAACCTGATAATATGGAAAACAAATCCCCTGGACAACAGTGAAAAACAGTTGGAATTTAATACTTACCTAAGAAAACTGCCAAAATCTGCAGCCATATGGAGGTTCTTTCTCCTTGGAACCCTCCTATCTTAGCAAGTCCTCCAAAATGACCAATAACTGTCCTCTTCCAGCCCAACCCTTGAAGAGAGGGTCTGTCTGTCTCATGGCTTCCCTCTGCCAACCGCAGTATATATCTTGTCAAATTCTCTCCTATGGCAAGTGTCTGTTTTTTAAAAGTTTAAATTTTGTTGGCCCTTAAAGCAGTCTTATAGGCATGAATGATTATAATTTTTACCATTTAGTAGCTGAAGAAATACAGATAAACAAAATGCCCTTTATTTTAATCTCACCACTCTCAGACACCTGCTATCTTGAAGTATTCTAATTAAACTTTCATCATCTTTGTGCTTAAAGGAAAAGTCCTATTCCCAATGTAGGCGGTTTGCATTTATAAGTTCTGACAAGTTGCTTGGTACCAGACAGCCAAAAGTGATGAATAGTCTCAGCAGATTAAAATGTAAATTTGATTGAAGAAAACAACCTACAAAAATTTATGCTTCTGTATAATCTATGTGATTAAATGTTACTTGTTTCAAAGCTAATGTTTCTGACACTTTCAATTACAGCTTTTGGAAGTTTTATTCCACATCATTTAATCTATTTTAAATAACTCTCCCTTTTAGATTCACACACAGTGATGCATGTTTAGCATCAATCTCCAATGCAAATTTGGAAATAATCTCTGTCCAGTCTACAACAAAATTTGTTTTATATGGAGATTACAGGGTTTAAAAGCTGAACCTTCAATCCTTTTTCTTATAACTAAGAAAAATATTGGGTCTCAGCATAACTGGTGTTGTCCTCTTTTAAAAATCGTGTTTAGGGGCGCCTGGGTGGCTCAGTCGGTTAAGCGTCCGACTTCGGCTCAGGTCACGATCTCGCGGTCCGCGAGTTCGAGCCCCGCGTTGGGCTCTGGGCTGATGGCTCAGAGCCTGGAGCCTGCTTCCGATTCTGTGTCTCCCTCTCTCTCTGACCCTCCCCCATTCATGCTCTGTCTCTCTCTGTCTCAAAAATAAATAAGCTTAAAAAAAAATTGTGTTTAAAAATTAGAAAACACATAACATAAAATTTACTATCTTAACCACTTTTAAGTGTATGGCTTATTACTGCTAGGTGTTTTCACATTATTGTGCAACAGATCTCTATAACTTTTTTATTTTATAAAAGTGAATTTCTATATCCATTCAACAAAAGGTCCCCATTTTCCTCTTCCCCTGCCCCTGGAGATCACCATTCTTCTTTTGGTTTCTTTGATTTTGACTACTTTAGATACACCATATAAGTGAAATTATACAGTATTTGTTTTTTTTTTGTGACTGACTTATTTCACTTAGCATAATGTCCTCAAGATTCATGAGAGGGTTTATAGCATAAGGCAGGATTTCTTTCTTCTCTTAAGGCTGAATAATATTACGCTGTATGTATATACCATTTTATTTATTCATTCATCTGTCAATGGACATTTGGGTTGCTTCTATCTCTTGGTTATTGTGAGTAGTGCTGTAATGAACATGCATGTGCAAGCCTGTCTTCAAGATCCTGCTTTCAGTTCCTTTGGCTATATAACCAGAAGTGGGATTGCTAAATCATATGATGATTGTATTTTAACTTTTGGGGGAACCTCCATACTGTTTTCCATAGAGGCTGCACCATTTTTTTAAATATAATTTATTGTCAAGTTAGCTAACATACACTGTATACAGTGTGCTCTTGGCTTCAGGAGTAGACTCATCACTTCCATACAACACCCAGTGCTCATCCCAACAAGTACCCTCCTCAATGCCCATCACCCATTTTCCCCCTCTCCCCCACCCCCCATCAACCCTCAGTTTGTTCTCTGTATTCGAGAGTCTCATGGTTTGCCTCCCTTCCTTCCCTCGTGGTCTTCTGTTAAGTTTCTGAAATTCCACATATGAGTGAAAACACATGATATCTGTCTTTCTCTGACTGACTTATTTCCCTTAGCATAATACCCTCCAGTTCCATTCATGTTGTTGCAAATGGCAAGATTTCATTCTTTCTCTTTGCCGGGTAGTAATCCATTGTATGTAGTAATCCATTGTTGATAGCACTGCTATCATGTGCCCCTATGAATCAGCACCCCTATATCCTTTGGATAAATTCCTGGTAGTGCTCTTGCTGGGTCGTAGGGTAATTCTAGTTTTAATTTTTTGAGGAAGCTCCACACTGTTTTCCAGAGTGGCTGCACCAGTTTCCCTTCCCGCCAACAGTGCAAGAGGGTTCCTGTTTCTCCACATCCTCTCCAACATTTGTTGTTTCCTGAGTTGCTAATTTTAGCCACTCTGACCGGTGTGAGGTGGTATTTCAGTGTGGCTTTAATTTGTATTTCTCTGATGATGAGTGAAGTTGAGCATCTTTCCATGTGTCTGTTGGCCATCTGGATGTCTTCTTTGGAAACGTGTCTATTCGTGTCTTCTGCCCATTTCTTTACTGGATTATTTGCTTTTTGGGTGTTGAGTTTGATAAGTTCTGTATAGATTTTGGATACTAATCCTTTATCCAATATGTCGTTTGCAAATATTGTTCCTCATTCTGTCAGTTGCTTTTTAGTTTTGTTGATTGTTTCCTTTGCTTGGGTTATACCATTTTAAATTTCCACCAAACTATTGTCCTTTTTATGACAGATGATATTAACTAAATATTGAGTGATGTTAGTAATTATTAAATACTAATAAAATGCCAATAATACAAGATTACTGGACTATCATATAACTGAGCTTTCAGTAGTCTGCATTAGTTTCAAGCAGTAAATTTAGTAATGTGCCATTTTGCTGCTGCCTAGTTTTTGTTTTGTTTTGATTCAGGGTTTTGGATTGTCAGAACACTACTCTACCACAAATTGATCTAATGTAATCCAAGGAAAATTGTAATCCAAGGAAATAAGGGAAACTGCCATTTCCAGGTGGTTTCCTCAATCTAAGGAAAATCAGACAAGAGGTTCTGGGGTGAGGTTGACTGATGATACCCCATGAAGTGAGCCATGGAAAAAGCATGTAGTGTTTTTGCTTCCCATTTCAGGTCAGAGGGCTAAAATAGGAAATCAAAAGATTTTCAAGATTCAAGCAAAGGCTAAAGTAGAGGAAAACTAGAACAGCAGTGACTGTGGCAGCCTGATTTTCTCTGCTGAGCTTCAAAACCTCTCTGAGAAAGGTCAGGAAGACAGGCTGTAAACTCGTGGAGGACAAGAACTGTTTCCGTCATATTCACTGCTGAACACACTCATTTGGCACATGAATATGGGTGCTGACCCACCAAGGCACTGAGCTTGGCACCAGGACCAAAATGACAAACAAAAACCAAACCCTATCCTGAACTTCTAGATCCCACAACGGTATCTAGTGTTCAAATGGATACCCTCAGGAAGCATTTGTTGACACATTGATTGAATGACTAAATCAAGGTTACAGAATGAGGGAAACAAATAGGAACCGTACCACAGAGACCAGAGGAGGTCATTTAGAATATTTTCTACCTAACAGTTGTTTAGCCTCACCTTGTAAAAACCTAATATCCATGCTTCAGTGGAAGCTTCTATTTGATTAAAAAAAAAAAAAAAAGTCTCTGGCAACTAAACAGTCCCAGCCTTGAGGTTCTGGTCTCTGATGCAATGAGGATATGAATAGAGTGGGGCTATCTCTTCTTTGTGGTTTCCACGTTGCTTGACTTTCCATTCTCTGCTAGATTCTCTACTAGAGGCGGTGTGTGTAGTGGGTTGTGCCTTCACTGCATATGGCAGGTGTACTGTGTACTGTAGCTAATTTTAAAATGCACAACTGCCTTAAAGAATGCCAGAGGTACAAGTGTACTGCCTCAGGACACATCAGATAGAATCATAAACGCACCATCCCAGAGCAGCGCCAAGCCTGGCCTTCTGCCTGAAGTCCTCTGGTGACTGCACTCACATGTGAAAGGGACATGGGGATTGGTTTCCTTAGAAATACTTAGAACTCCTGGGGCGCCTGGGTGGCTCAGTAGGTTAAGCGTCTGACTTTGGCTCAGGTCACGATCTCCTGGTTTGTGAGTTTGAGCCCCACATCAGGCTCTGTGCTGCCCGCCCAGAGCCTGGAGCCTGCTTCGGATTCTGTGTCTCCCTCTCTCTCTACCCCTTCCCTGCTCACACTCTGTTTCTGTCTCTCTCAAAAATAAATAAATATTTAAAAAATTGTTAAAAAAAAGAAACACTTAGAACTCCTTAGTTATTCTAATAGTAATTTATGTATAAAGAATTGTAAAACATAAGTCCTTGGTCAGGCATCTTACAAAAGCATATTTTGTTACTAATGAAGAGATTGTGAATAAGCATGTGTAAATCCATCAACAATACTAAAAAAATAAGTTTTAAAAGTCCCTGTTTTGGTAGGGTAAACAGATAAAATATAGTCTCTGGTTAAACATAAATTTCAAATAAATGGTAAGAAATGTTTTGGTATAGACTGCTTAGGATTCTCTCTCTCCCTCTCTCTCTCTCTCTCTTTGCCCTCCCCGCCCAACCCTGCTGGCACACTTGCACTCTTTCTCTGTCTCTCTCGCTCTCTTTGTCTCTCTCAAAAATAAATAAATAAATAGACTTTAAAAAAAAAAGACTAAATAATATAGGTCAAAATGGAAAAACCAGAAATTCTAGAGATCCATTCTATCAGAACAAGGGCAGTGTTCTCCCTGTTCATGACCACTGCATCTTTAACGTATTACTCAACATGCAGTCAGCATGCGATAAACAACTGTTGAAGGTTGAAGGAAAGGCATGGTGACTATCATAAAAGACCTATATGCAGTTACTTTGACAAATTTTATCTTGGTGTTTTTTTTCCATCTGTACATTTTTATTACAGTCCAAAATGAAAAGATGGGTAGAAAAGGGTAAGTATAACTCTTTTCTCCATTAATTACCCATGGTGTTTTAGAACAACACTGTGCCAGGGGTCAGATGACTTCTGGTGGGATGACCCTACCTCTGTCGTGATGTGACTTTGAACTAGTCAAAATCCAAGAATAACATCTAGCAAGAGTTTATTATAGATAGAAGTAATCTTAATAACAACATAAAATAATGAAATATACACACTACAATTAACAAAAGAAATATTAGTATTCTACCTTGTGCTTATACAGTACTCTAGCATTTACAAAATCCCTCCATTTATTATCACCCCATCTGCTCATCACAATAATGCCACAAGAAATAAGGAGCTCAGCCATCAAATAAAAAATATGTTAGCCTTGAGTCATCTAAAATAAAACATGGACATCTCCTAACAGCTTTTTAAAGGTATAATTTGCACACCATACAATTCACCCATTTTATGTGTGAAATTCAATGGTTTTTAGTAAATTTACAGTTGTGAAACCACCAAAATCCAATTTTAGAACATTTTCATCACCCCCAAAACATCCCCTGTGCTCATTTGCAGGGAATAGAAAAATAACAGTGTTTTAGTATATATGTACATCCCACATATTTCATGAAGCATACTTACACCAACACATTTTTTAAGGTTTTCTTGGAGAGAGAGAGAGAGAGTATGTGTGTCTGTGAGAATGGAGAAGGGTGGAAAGAGAGAGAGAGAGAGAGAGAGAGAGAGAGAGAGAGAATCCCTAGCAGGCTCATGCTGTAAGCCCAGAGCCTGAACAGAGGCTCTATCTCACTAACCGAACCGTGAGATCATGAGCTGAGCTGAAATCCAGAGCCAGACGCTTAACCAACTGAGCCACCCACACTCCCCATATATTATTTATTCATGCTTCTACACAGCTATTCTTTGGCCTAAAGGGTACATTACAACAGGGTTTTTTTTTAATTACTAAAACCATTCATTATTCCCCATGAATCCTGTTTATTGATAAAATTTAATTCTCAATTACATAAGAATTGTCAGTTATTGTTGAATGGGAAATCACTACTGAAGACTCCTCCAATCTCTTAAATTCACATATGCAGTTTCCCAGCACATTGTTGTTGTAAAACCTGTTATCCTTTCAATGTATCTGATTGAAAATAACCCCGAGGCATTGTGGGACTGGAGAAGTGCTGCATCAAGGGAATGCTATTTTATTCCTTACAACTCAGTGGGATGAATCAGAAAGCAGCGGCTTCCTGCAGTGTCCCAAACAGTTATTTAACATTCTCTGAGTGACAGTTAGACTTGGGATCTCTGAATTGATGTGATATGAAGTTAAAAGATCTCCAGTGGCAACTGACAAAACAATTATTATAATTTTCCTCCATGAGACAAAGGAGAAATCAAACTCCTGAAGGAGCTGAAAATTTCCCCCAAGTAGGCATTTATTATAATTATTATTTTTATTGCTACTCTTGGTATTCCTGGTAGTTAATGTTGTTACCATGGAGTTTAAAACCAACCGGTGGCACTGATTGGCATGAAGATGAATGTTCTTAATAAAGAACACACACAGAAAGAACGCTTTTCTTAAAGAGATCTGACTGGGGCAGAAGTTATTGCTTTTATGTTCTAATGCACTTTTAACTAATATGTTTTCCAATTGCTCTATAAATTAAAAGATTTCCTTAGTAATAAATGTATTCTTCTTCAGTACTCTTATTTTTCTTAGTTTCATTTTTTAAAATTTGAAATTAGTATTAATGCATGATATTTAGTGTTGGTATGTTCCAAGTATTGTTCAGGGTGGTATATATCCTGCAGGAGCCCAGCAGTATTTGATGGAAGTAATTTGGAAGGCTATCTCACAAATTCCCCTGATATCTGTTACTTGGTATGATTTGGACAGAGACACATCATCCCTGTTTACTGTCAGTCAGGGCTTACCTTTAATTACAGTAGCCCGTAGGCATTTGTGGATTTACCATTTGCCATTATGGTTTGACCTCAAAGGTTGATGACATGTAGAGATTTGCATACATTATGCCTGAGGCTGATGTATGGGAATATGTCACTTGGCTCTTGAGTGCACCTTGCATTGGCCTGGCGACCACATTTTTGGTTTGTTATTCTCCACTCTTGTGAAATGATAAACTTTTTTCCTTTGTGAAATAAAGAGACACCAAAGGAAAGCCAACTGCTGCTACTCCTGGACATGCAAGGAGAAAGAAAGTAAAGAAGTTTTATTTACAATTTATGTTTTGCATAAAGTAAAAAGTGACGTGTTGAGTTCAGTATTGGCTTAGTTCTGTCACAAAAACTACTGTCCACTAGTACACTGTACAATAAAAGAAAACAGAAAATAAATATGATACTCATTTTAGAAGGAGAAACATTTTAAATGCTATATGAATAACTTCAGTGCTGATTGGTCATTTCAATATTTCAGTTGTATTTCACTCTATTTTATGCTATAGTGGTATTCACACATTTGGATTTTTTGAACATATTTTGGTTAAATGTCATGACCCTACTCTACGTAATTTTGTAATGTGTTTAATTCTTGTTTTATTTTTCTTGCATGCATGTTTATTTAAATAAAAAGAATCATAAGGTAAAAGGGCTTAAACAATTCCTCAGAGGGTAGATCACCTAGGTAAAGAGATGCATTAGTGACACTTGTTGAGGGTGTAAGGAAGCAATAAGCAACTGTCTGCTGCAATACATTTTGCTTTTGATATTACACTATGAAGTTAAACTTTGGATACCTCAACAAATTTCTCAAAAGAACCATTCATTTTAGCTCAATAAACCCTGATGTATTTTTTTATTCCCCTCCCCCAGTCCCTTAGTTGTTCTCTTGGAGAGAATAAGAATCACTCAAAAGTGGTTGTGTCTATGCATATCTCTTGGTAGAAGGGAATCCTCAGTGAAACTAAGTTTAGTAAAGCTTTTCATAAAGCTCTTGTATTAGTTTCCTAGGGTTGTTGTATTACAAAATACCAAACCAACAATTGGGTGGCTTTAATAACAGGAATTTATTGTCTCACAGTTCTAGAGGCCAGAAGTCTGAAATCAAACTGTCAGCAAGCAAACAATGCTCTCTCTGGCAACACCAGGGGAACATCTTTCCTAGCTTCTTCTAGCTTATGGTGTTGGCCAGCAATCCTTGGCCTTCCTTGGCATCACTGTAATCACATGGCTATTTCCTGTGTGTCTTTACATTGTCTTCCCTTTGTGTATGTCTGGATCCAAATTTCCCCATTCTATAAGAACACCTTTTTTGTAAATCATATTGGATTAGGACCCACTATCATAATGATCTCATCTTAACTTGGTTAAATCCGCGAAGACCCAGGGAGTGACATCAGAAAGATGGTAGAAAAGAAACCTCACACACTCAAATCATCAAAAGTCACGAAGAAAGAATTTGGAAATCAGCAAGAGAAAAGTGACTCATCACATGCAAAGGAAACCCTATAAGACTAAGTGCATTTCTCAGCCACAATTTTGCAGGCCAGAGGGACTATGATGATATAGTTAGAGTGCTGGAAGAAAAACAAACAAACAAACAAACAAACTATCAACCAAGAATTATATCTGGTAAACTGTTCTTCAAAAGCAAAGGAGAGATAAAGACTTTCCCAAATAAACAAAAGCGAAAGGATTTTTTTCACCATTAGACCTGTCTTAAAAGAAAAACTGAAAGAAGTCCTTCAAAGTGAAACAAAAGATGCCAAACAACAACATGAAACTATAAAACTAACAAAGACAATAATAATACAGACAAAAATAGAATATCGTAATACTGTAACAGAAGTGCATACATCACTTTAGGAGGTAAAAGTCAAAAGTATAAAAGTAACTATAACTATAAATATGGTAATGGATACCCAATCTGAAAAGCAATAATAGACATATGGGACTATATCAAACAAATAGCTTCTGTGCAGCAAAGGTAACAACAGAGTGAAAAGGCATGGAATAAGAGACAATATTTGCAAACCATATTATCCAATAGGGGTTGGTATTCAAAATGTGTAAGATATGCTGCAATTCAACTGCAAAACACTAAGTTATCTCAAAAAAAAAAAAAAAAAACGACTTGAATAAGCATTTCTCCAAAGAAGACATACAGACCATCAACAGACATATGAAAAGATGCTTGACATTTTTGCTTCTCTGTAAAATGAAAATCCAGATTACATTGAGATATCACCTCATACCTGTTAGGATGGCCACTATGAAAAACAAAAACAAAAGCATCCAGAAGTTAGCAAGTATTGATGAGGATATGGAGAAATTTGAACATCTGTGCACTGTTGGTGGGAATACAAAATTGTGAAACCACTGTGGAAATCAGTTTTCTCAAAAAATGAAAAATAGAAATACCATATGATCCAGCAATCCTATATCTGGGAATTTATCAAATATAATTGAAATCAGGATCTTGAACAGATATTAGTACTCTCGTGTTTAATACAGCACTATTCACAATAGCCAAGATGCGGAAACAATTTAAATACCCATTGATGAAAGAATGGATAAAGAAAATGTGGTATATACACAGAGTGAAATATTACTCATCCACAAAAAGAATGAAATCTTGTTGTATTAGTCAGAGTTCTTCAGAGAAATAGAACCAAAGAGACTTACTACAAGGAATTGGCTCATACAATTTTGTAGGCTAAGAAGTCCTAAGATATGCATCCAGCAAGCTAGACATCCAGAAGAGCCAATGATATAGTTCCAGTCCAAATCCTAAGGCCTGAGAACCAGGAAGAGCTGATGTTATAAATTCCAGTCAGAAAGCTGGAAGCCTCAAGATCCGAGAAGAGCAAATTTTTCAGTTGGAGTCTGAAGGCACGAAAAGATTGATCTCCCAGATGAAGCAGCCAGGCCAGAAGAGTTCCCTCTCATTCAGCCTTTCTGTTCAAGTCTTCAACTGACTTGATGGGCTCACTGTATTAGGGAGGATGCTCTGCTTTACTCAGTCTATTGGTTCAAATATTAATTGCATCCAGAAACACCCTCACAGATACACACAGTCAAGGTAACACATAAAATTAACCATCACACCTGTCATATACTATAACATGGATGAATCTAGAGGATGTTATGCCAAGTGGAAGGGTGTCACAGAAAGACAAATACTGCATGCTTCCATTGATATAAGGTATCTAAAGAAGGCAAAATCATTGAAGCAGAAGGTAGAACAGTGGTTGCCAGAGATTGGGAGGAGGGGAAAATTAGAAGTTCCTGTTCGGTGGGTATAAAGTTTTAGTCATGCAAGATGAAGAATTTCTAGAGACCTACTGTACAATATTGTACCTATAGTTAACAGTACTGTTCTATACAGTACTGAAAGATTTGTCTGAAAATCTGAAAGATTTGTCAAGAGGGTAGATAGATCTCATGTTACGTGTTTTTTACCACAATTAAAGCACCTGGTTTGTGGCATTTTGTTACGACAGCTGTAGCAGACCAGTATGGAAACTTAACAAGGAAAACACCATGTGTGTTTTCTTATACATTTCACATAGCTTACCTTCCTCTTCGAACTTGAAGAAGCAGTTCGAGTTGAAAAAGGACAAAGCAGGGAAAGAGGGTAAAAGCGGAGGAACAAGTTGCAGTCTTTTAACAATGTGTTACAGTTATGATTTCTTTTTTTTCATTGTTCTACTGTTGACAATTTCTCAAAAAATCCTGTATTTACTAGACCTATAGATTTTCAGATACAAATTATTAGGTGTTTAAAGGTGTCAGTCAAATCAATTGCTAAGCAAAGAGAAGAAAACCAAAATGACAAAGTTTTCCTTTTCTTTGCATACTCAATGTGATAGTGATTAGAGGTGAAAACTGACAATTTGAATAAAATGCTTATGCAGAATAGCTGTGAATTTTACCTTACTATCTCTAATTTCTAAGCTAATATTTAACATTTGCATGACTATTTCCAATTAAAATATCTCCTTAGCATTCCTAGTTGCAACCTCTTGCTGAATCTAATTTTAACTTGTTTTGGTTTTTTTTTTTCCCACACATAATATAGATATTAGTTTTTGGCAGTGT